>NC_083760.1:96779872-96783005 GCF_963514075.1 Conger conger | reverse complement strand
TAATACACACATAATATACTAACCAAACCAATATAACATAAAAACCCACACAACACCCCCAATAAATCCAACATTCACACATCCTAAAACTAAAAAACAAACTATAAATAAAACAACATACTAAAATAATAACTATATAAACATCCATACTAATAAATACCCCACATATATACCCCTACCCCTACAACCAAAATACTAAATCATCACCCATCATACAACCAAAACCCCAACTACTAATCAAAATACTCACCCTAACACCCCTCCCACCAACCCAACCACCAACCACCAACACCCCAAACCCCCCCCACACCCAACCACCCCCCACCCCCCACCACCACCCCCCCCCCCCACCCACCCCCCCCACCCCCCAACCACACATCCAACCTAATCCCCCCCATATTACACCACACATACTTCTCCCCCTTTACCCCCCAACCCATACTCACTCCCCCCACACACCCCCCAACTCCCACCCTATCTCCCCTCCCCCCCATTATTACAAACAACCCCATTCCAATCATCCACTCCCACATTTCAACCCATCCCCCCCAATTCCCCTTCTTCTCTCTCCACTAATATCCCCCCATTCAAACCCCCCAACTCAACAAACCCCTCTTCCACCCACCCCCTCCCACTCTCCCCTCCCCCCTCTTACCCCCACAACCACCAACCCTTAACCCCCTACCCATCCATTCCTATCCCCCAAAACAAACCCTCTTCCCACCACATTTCCCCATTTCCCACCCTCAAAAACCAACCACCCCACCCCCACCCCACCCACCCCCACCCACCACCCCCCACCCCCCCACCCCCCACCCCACCCACCCACCCCACCCCACACCCCACCCCCACCACCCACACACCCCCACCCCACCCCACCCCCCACCCACCACCCCCACCCCACCCACCCCACCCCACCCCACCCCACACCAACCCACCCACCCCCACACACCCCACCCCCACCCCCCCCCACACCCCACCCCCAACCCACACCCACACCCACCCCACCCACCCCCACCCCACCCCAACCCCTACCCCTACACCCCAACCACCCTAACCCCCACCCTACCCCACCACCCCCAACCCCCCCAACCCACCCCACACCCCAACCCAACACCACCCCACCCCTAACCCAACCTACCCCAACCCCTAACCCTAACCCACCTAACCCCCTAACCCTACCCCCCAACCCCTAACCCTACAACCCTAACACCTAACCCCCCTAACCTACACCCTAACCCCTAACCCTAACCCCTAACCCTACACCCTAACCCTACCCAACCCCTAACCCTAACCCCTAACCCAAACCCACCCCTAACCCTAACCCTACCCTAACCCCCTAACCCTAACCCCTAACCCTAACCTAACCCTAAACCCACCCTAACCCCTAACCCTAACACCTAACCCTAACCCTAACCCTAACCCTAACCCTAACCCTACCTAACCCTAACCCTAACCCTAACCCCTACCCTAACCCTACCCAACCCTAACCCTAACCTAACCCTAACCCCTAACCCCTAACCCTAACCCCTAACCCTAACCCTAACCCTAACCCTAACCCTAACCCTAACCCTAACCCTAACCCTAACCCTAACCCCCTAACCCCTAACCCTAACCCCTAACCCTAACCCTAACCCTAACCCTAACCCTAACCCTAACCCTAACCCTAACCCTAACCTAACCTAACCCCACTCCCACTCCGACCCCTGACCCGAACCCTGCACCCACTCCCACCCCCCCACCCCACGCCACTGGAGTCGGAGTAGCGGAGGAAATCTTCTACCCGACCAGACACCCCCGAACAACGCGGAAGGTCCAGGAATGGACCATCAGAACCAGCAAACCGAACATAATCCTAGGGGACTCCAACCTCTCCAGGATCCAGTCCCACTCCAGGGGAGACCTACAAATTGACAGCTACCCCGGAGCAACATTTTATCATATCGCAGGACTCCTGGAGAAAACCCAAGTGAATTTTCCCCCCAGAGTACAGAGAGTCATCCTGTCCACTGGGATTAACAACAAGGACCAGCACCCTAAAAAAACAGCAATAAAACAGCTGCAGACCATGCTGAGGATGACAAAAAACACCTTCCCGGCAGCAGAAATTTGGATCCCGTTAATTAATTATTCCCAAAACCTGGAACCCCGCCAGAAATCCAATTTGGAGGAGATCAATAATCACATTCTCCGAAACATGCCACATGTTCCCAAGCTTCCGGAGGAGGACTTCCGCACTACACGGGACGACATCCACTGGACAGAGAGAACAGCTGGCAAGATGTTGGAACACTGGCTAAAACATTTAAACTGAGAATCCCCACAAACCCAAACACAAACAGGGAGGGGAATAAGAACATTATACTGCTGGCACAAAACTTTTCACCCACACCAAATCAAATTAGTTTACTGGACAAAGGCCTATCATTCGTACCGACGGCAAACATTAGAAAAAAACAAAAAGAAACCCTCAGAGGAGAAGCTCAGGAGTTTCACAGAAAGCTGAAACTAGCTGTCTTTTTTGAGGGATCAGAAAACACAAACAGAACACCCTTTATGGCCCGATCCAACTGGGAACCCAGGGAGAGCCAAATCCCGGGTACAATCACACAACTCATAAAAGACAACAACACCCTGATCAAGGCACTTAACCCCAAACCCATAAAGACAAAAACAACCTCAGCAGAGGAGAGAGCCAAGCACTACATCAGCTGGCAAACAATAAACAAATTGTCATCAAACCAGCTGACAAGGGGAGTGCCATAGTAATCATGGACAGAACACAGTACATCCAAGAAGCACACAGACAATTAAACAACACTACACACTATAAAAAATTAATTCGACCCATATATCTAGACACAGCACAAGAAATATATGACATTATACAGACACTATTAGAAAACAATTACATCACAAAAAAACAAAGTTTTTACCTAAGGGGGGAGGAAAATCCTAGACCAAGGGTTTTTTACCTCCTCCCCAAAATACACAAACAGCCTCAGTCCTGGAGTGTACCATATGAGATCCCGGCAGGGAGACCTATTGTTTCAGACTGCAACAGCGAATCCTACAGGATCGCAGAATACATAGACCATTTCCTCACTCCACTGTCAACTAAACACAACAGCTA
>NC_083760.1:96774872-96777372 GCF_963514075.1 Conger conger | reverse complement strand
CCGAGTCATCCAGACAACGCATCACCTGCAGAACACTGCAGTGTCTGGAGCCGGGACAGCACCACCCACCAGTTTATTTAAAAAGATGCAGGAACTGGCCACCCTGGTGAGACCGGCCTCCCCGACAGAGGACACCATGTTGTTACTGACGGGGAATGCCCGGAACTGGCTCCACACATGCATGCAGATCTTGGAGGAACACTATCTCAAGATCCTGGAACAACTCACCAAAAAGTTGGAGAGAATTCAGCTCAACAACTGGCCAGAGGCGTTCCAGGTGGCGGCCAGGTGGGCCAAAAAGAAGTTTGGCCGAAGATTACACCCGACCACCCTGGACATCGCCCAGGAAACAGTGGCCCCAATTTGGAGAACTGTAAGACGCACAACTCCAGTCTCCACCAGCAACAGATTCACTGCTCTAGTGAATCCTCCACCACCCCCACCCACAGCAGATAGAATCACCCACACTACGCCCCGGAACCAGGACCAGTACCAGAGGGAGTGGCCGACACTGCGGCAGACATGCACCCCCAGGATCAGCGCTCCTAAACCCCACCGAGCACCAGCACAGAACCGGAAAAGGACCCGTGGAACCCCAGAAAACCACAGGGACTGGACTCCGAAACCACTACCACAAAGGCCCCAAAAACCCAGACACAGACGGGACCATGACCACTCTGGCCCCACCGCTAACCCCCACTCAGCTCCTAATTCTAACCGCACCCCTACCCCTATCCCTGACCCCAACCCCCACCCTAACCCCAACCCTGACCCCAACCCCCACCCCCACCCTAACCCTAACCCTAACCCCAACCCTGACCCCAACCCCCACCCCCACCCTAACCCTAACCTTAACCCTACCCCTATCCCTGACCCCAACCCCCACCCCCACCCTAACCCTGACCCCCACCCCCACCCTGACCCCAACCCCAACCCCCACCCTAACCTTAACCCTACCCCTGAGCCCAACCCCCACCCCCACCCTAACCCTAACCCCACTCCCACTCCGACCCCTGACCTGAACCCTGCACCCACTCCCACCCCCCCACCCCACGCCACTGGAGTCGGAGTAGCGGAGGAAATCTTCTACCCGACCAGACACCCCCGAACAACCCGGAAGGTCCAGGAATGGACCATCAGAACCAGCAAACCGAATATAATCCTAGGGGACTCCAACCTCTCCAGGATCCAGTCCCACTCCAGGGGAGACCTCCAAATTGACAGCTACCCCGGAGCAACATTTTATCATATCGCAGGACTTCTGGAGAAAACCCAAGTGAATCCCAGAGTACAGAGAGTCATCCTGTCCACTGGGATTAACAACAAGGACCAGCACCCTAAAAAAACTGCAATAAAACAGCTGCAGACCATGCTGAGGATGACGAAAAACACCTTCCCGGCAGCAGAAATTTGGATCCCATTAATTAATTATTCCCAAAACCTGGAACCCCGCCAGAAATCCAATTTGGAGGAGATCAATAATCACATCCTCCGAAACATGCCACATGTTCCCAAGCTTCCGGAGGAGGACTTCCGCACTACACGGGACGACATCCACTGGACAGAGAGAACAGCTGGCAAGATGTTGGAACACTGGCTAAAACATTTAAACTGAGAATCCCCACAAACCCAAACACAAACAGGGAGGGGAATAAGAACATTATACTGCTGGCACAAAACTTTTCACCCACACAAAATCAAATTAGTTTACTGGACAAAGGCCTATCATTCGTACCGACGGCAAACATTAGAAAGAAACAAAAAGAAACCCTCAAAGGAGAAGCTCAGGAGTTTCACAGAAAGCTGAAACTTGCTGTCTTTTTTGAGGGATCAGAAAACACAGACAGAACACCCTTTATGGCCCGATCCAACTGGGAACCTAGGGAGAGCCAAATCCCGGGTACAATCACACAACTCATAAAAGACAACAACACCCTGATCAAGGCACTTAACCCCCAAACCCATAAAGACAAAAACAACCTCAGCAGAGGAGAGAGCCAAGCACTACATCAGCTGGCAAACAATAAACAAATTGTCATCAAACCAGCTGACAAGGGGAGTGCCATAGTAATCATGGACAGAACACAATACATTCAAGAAGCACACAGACAATTAAACAACACTACACACTATAAAAAATTAATTCGACCCATATATCTAGACACAGCACAAGAAATATATGACATTATACAGACACTATTAGAAAACAATTACATCACAAAAAAACAAAGTTTTTACCTAAGGGGGGAGGAAAATCCTAGACCAAGGGTTTTTTACCTCCTCCCCAAAATACACAAACAGCCTCAGTCCTGGAGTGTACCATATGAGATCCCGGCAGGGAGACCTATTGTTTCAGACTGCAACAGCGAATCCTACAGGATCGCAGAATACATAGACTATTTCCTCACTCCACTGTCAACTAAACACAACAGTTACATAAAAGACACATACGACTTCATACGCATAGTTAAAAACACTAAAATAACACAGGACACCATTT
>NC_083760.1:96724872-96769872 GCF_963514075.1 Conger conger | reverse complement strand
CAGACACACACCTGGTGGCTCATTTCCTTCACCATGGACTTGAGGCACTAGAAATAACAATAATTGGACACCGGAGGAGAGACGCAGGTTTGAGAAACACTGGATTCTCAAACTTAGCACTCTATTTCCAAGAGGACTAAATCAACGCACATAGAGCACCGACACAAGAGGGACCAAATTCTTCCTACTTAAAGGCTTCAGTACCCTGAATGGCCAGTGCAAACTTTTATTTCCCAAGAGGCCCTAATATGGGACAACTTGGGAAATAAAGATTTCTTACTTACCTAACTAGCCAGAGCCTTCAGTAACTGCTGATAGCTGGGACAGAATTACACTAAAGACTACCCATCTGGTTAATACCACTCTGAATAGGCTCATCCGAGCCAGAGAGAGGTCTTTAAAATAACAAAAGAATTACCCACTAGAAGAAACAAAAGACTAAATTACAGGAGGAATATAGCCATTCAGGCCAAACTACTGGAATGCTAGGGCCATTTAATAGAACCATCTTTAAAATAGGTCTTTAAAATAACAAAAGAATCACCCATCACAGGAAACAAAAGGTTAACTACTGGCAGGAAACAGCCGTTTTTGACAAAAATTCCAGAGAGCTAGGGCTATTAAGGACACAAAGGGGACACATCCACCAATGAGGACCCCACAAACCAGTGGCCTCAAACAGGTCCTCTCTGTGACCTGATAAACAGAACCACAATCCTCTCACACTCACACCTGAAGAAGCCTAAGACAAGGCGAAACGTTGTGTCGACATATGCTTTGGAAGACAGCAGAGGAACACATCCCACTCGGAGGAACTCTCCCGCTGCTGATCCCGAAAGAGCAAAACAAACCTGAACATTTTCACGGACGAGACACCAGGAGGAATCCTGCAGCAACACGGTACAGACTGCACTACCTTGTGGTGGAAACCTAACGGTGTCAACTAAACCACAAGGTAACAGTCTTGGTAAGTATAGACTGCTTTGATAAGCGTCAACCTCGTGTTGACAAAGCACGCTATCAAACAGTCGAAACCTGCACCGCCGCTTGCACAAACTTTTTTAATGATAAAAAATTACTAAAAAAACACTAAAAATCAGTAAAATTTGCAAAATATTAGACAATTCTAGAAAATAAAAACAGTTTAAACCACAAAAAAATAGTCTTGTGTTATTCTCAAAATTAGAAAATTAAAAACACCTAAAAACACACCACCTTACCCACACCAAAACACCATGACGGCTTTCGCTGAGGCCACTAGGACCCTCTTCCGAGTCATCCAGACAACGCATCACCTGCAGAACACTGCAGTGTCTGGAGCCGGGACAGCACCACCCACCAGTTTATTTAAAAAGATGCAGGAACTGGCCACCCTACTGAGACCGGCCTCCCCGACAGAGGACACCATGTTGTTACTGACGGGGAATGCCCGGAACTGGCTCCACACATGCATGCAGATCTTGGAGGAACACTATCTAAAGACCCTGGAACAACTCACCAAAAAGTTGGAGAGAATTCAGCTCAACAACTGGCCAGAGGCATTCCAGGTGGCGGCCAGGTGGGCCAAAAAAAAGTTTGGCCGAAGATTACACCCGACCACCCTGGACATCGCCCAGGAAACAGTGGCCCCAATTTGGAGAACTGTAAGACGCACAACTCCAGTCGCCACCAGCAACAGATTCACTGCTCTAGTGAATCCTCCACCACCCCCACCCACAGTGGATAGAATCACCCACACTACACCCCGGAACCAGGACCAGTACCAGAGGGAGTGGCCGACACTGGGGCAGACATGCACCCCCAGGATCAGCGCTCCTAAACCCCACCGAGCACCAGCACAGAACCGGAGAAGGACCCGTGGAACCCCAGAAAACCACAGGGACTGGACTCCGGAACCACTACCACAAAGGCCCCAAAAACCCAGACACAGACGGGACCATGACCACTCTGGCCCCACCGCTAACCCCCACTCAGCTCCTAATTCTAACCGCACCCCTACCCCTACCCCGGACCGCAACCCCAACCCTACACCTACCCCTACCCCAACCCTGACCCCAACCCCCACCCCCACCCCCACCCTAACCCTAACCCTACCCCTATCCCTGACCCCAACCCCCACCCCCACCCTAACCCTAACCCTGACCCCAACCCCCACCCCCACCCTGACCCCAACCCCCACCCCCACCCTAACCCTAACCCTACCCCTGAGCCCAACCCCCACCCCCACCCTAACCCTAACCCCACTCCCACTCCGACCCCTGACCTGAACCCTGCACCCACTCCCACCCCCCCACCCCATGCCACTGGAGTCGGAGTAGCGGAGGAAATCTTCTACCCGACCAGACACCCCCGAACAACCCGGAAGGTCCAGGAATGGACCATCAGAACCAGCAAACCGAACATAATCCTAGGGGACTCCAACCTCTCCAGGATCCAGTCCCACTCCAGGGGAGACCTCCAAATTGACAGCTACCCCGGAGCAACATTTTATCATATCGCAGGACTTCTGGAGAAAACCCAAGCGAATCCCAGAGTACAGAGAGTCATCCTGTCCACTGGGATTAACAACAAGGACCAGCACCCTAAAAAAACAGCAATAAAACAGCTGCAGACCATGCTGAGGATGACGAAAAACACCTTCCCGGCAGCAGAAATTTGGATCCCGTTAATTAATTATTCCCAAAACCTGGAACCCCGCCAGAAATCCAATTTGGAGGAGATCAATAATCACATCCTCCGAAACATGCCACATGTTCCCAAGCTTCCAGAGGAGGACTTCCGCACTACACGGGACGACATCCACTGGACATTTACATTTACATTTTAGTCATTTGGCAGACGCTTTTAATCCAAAGCGACTTGCAAGTGCATAGGTTCTACCACAGGTCAAAGCATCACATCCAGAACTAGGAAAATACACCTGGACTGCTGTTCTAAACATATTGTCGTCATCATAAGTGCAATTTTTTTTTTTTTGGGGGGGGGGGGGGGGGGTTAGACAGGGATAGGGGTATCAGAAGGGGGGGGCGGGGTAAGTCAGGAGGGAGGACTAAGGTAGAGTTTGAAGAGGTGTGTTTTGAGTCTGCGCCGAAATAGGGGGAGGGATTCTGCTGTCCTGACAGTGGTAGGCAAGTCATTCCACCACTGAGGAACCAGAACGGAAAACAGGCGTGAACGTGCAGCTCGACCGCCAGGTGCCCGTAGGGAGGGAACCGTAAGGCGACCAGAGCTGGCAGACCGGAGTGGTCTAGCTGGGGAGTAGGGAGTGATCAGGGATTGTATGTAATGTGGGGCAGTCCCCTTAGCAGCCTGAAATGCCAACACTAGGGCCTTGAATTGGATGCGTGCGGCAATAGGAAGCCAGTGGAGGCCAATGAGAAGCGGGGTGACATGAGCCGACCTGGGCTGACTGGTAATCAAGCTGGCTGCAGCATTCTGGACCAGCTGGAGGGGCTTGATGGCACACGCTGGGAGACCGGCTAGGAGGGAGTTGCAGTAATCCAGGCGGGAAATGACGAGCGCCTGGACTAGGAGCTGGGTGGCTTTCTCCGTCAGGAGATGACGGATGCGGCGTATATTATACAGAAAGAACCTGCAGGTTCTGGCAGTGGAGGATACTTGTGGAGCCAGGGAGAGGCAGTTATCAAGAGTCACCCCAAGATTATTTGCCGTACGGGAGGAGGAAACTACAAAGTCCTCCACAGTCAGTGAGAGGTCAATTGACGGAGAGGACTTGGCAGGGATGTAGAGAAGCTCAGTTTTGGCAAGGTTGAGCTTCAGGTGATGGGAAGTCATCCACGCAGAGATATCAGCCAAGCAGGCAGAGATCTGTGTGGTGATTTGGGTGTCGGGGGGGAAGGAAATGAAGAGTTGGGTGTCATCAGCGTAGGAGTGATAAGAGAAGCCGTGGGAAGAGATAACAGAACCAAGAGACATGGTGTATAGCGAGAAGAAGAGAGGCCCAAGAACCGAGCCCTGCGGGACTCCAGTTCGTAGGGGTTGAGGGTTGGAGACTGCACCCCTCCAAGTCACCTGGTAGGAGCGACCAGAGAGGTAGGAGGAAAACCAAGCGAGTGCAGAACCTGTGACACCCATCCCAGACAGCGATGAGAGCAGAATCTCATGGTTGACTGTATCGAAGGCGGCTGACAGGTCGAGGAAGATGAGGACAGAGGAGAGGGATTTTGCTTTAGCAGAGTAAAGTGCCTCAGTGACCGCGAGCAGGGCGGTTTCAGTGGAGTGGCCACTCTTGAAGCCAGACTGGTTGGGGTCATGGAGATTGTTGTGGAGAAGATAAGTGGACAGTTGGGAGCAGACCGCCCGTTCCAGGGTTTTAGCGAGAAAGGGAAGAAGAGAGACAGGCCGGTAGTTGTTCAGGGCAGAGGGATCAAGAGTAGGTTTTTTGAGGAGGGGAGTGACTCTGGCCCTCTTCAGGGAAGAGGGCATGGTGCCGGAAGAGAGGGAGGTGTTGATTAGAGAGGAGAGAAAAGGGAGAATGTCCTCAGATATAGATTGTAGGAGGGGAGAGGGGATGGGGTCAAGAGGACAGGTGGTCGGGCGGTGGGAAGTAAGGAGTTTCAGTGTGTCGGCGTCAGAGAGGGGAGAAAAGGAGGTTAGGGAGTTGGGGAGGGTAGGAGGGTCAGCAGGGGTGGAGGGTTGGGAGAAGGAATTGCGAATAGCATCGACTTTCTTTTCAAAGAAGGAGACAAAGTCATCAGGTGTGAGTGATGAGGGGGGTGGGGGGGGAGGGGGGGCCAGAAGAGAGGAGAAAGTTGGACAGAGAGAACAGCTGGCAAGATGTTGGAACACTGGCTAAAACATTTAAACTAAGAATCCCCACAAACCCAAACACAAACAGGGAGGGGAATAAGAACATTATACTGCTGGCACAAAACTTTTCACCCACACAAAATCAAATTAGTTTACTGGACAAAGGCCTATCATTCGTACCAACGGCAAACATTAGAAAGAAACAAAAAGAAACCCTCAAAGGAGAAGCTCAGGAGTTTCACAGAAAGTTGAAACTAGCTGTCTTTTTTGAGGGATCAGAAAACACAGACAGAACACCCTTTATGGCCCGATCCAACTGGGAACCCAGGGAGAGCCAAATCCCGGGTAAAATCACACAACTCATAAAAGACAACAACACCCTGATCAAGGCACTTAACCCCCAAACCCATAAAGACAAAAACAACCTCAGCAGAGGAGAGAGCCAAGCACTACATCAGCTGGCAAACAATAAACAAATTGTCATCAAACCAGCTGACAAGGGGAGTGCCATAGTTATCATGGACAGAACACAATACATTCAAGAAGCACACAGACAATTAAACAACACTACACACTATAAAAAATTAATTCGACCCATATATCTAGACACAGCACAAGAAATATATGACATTATACAGACACTATTAGAAAACAATTACATCACGAAAAAACAAAGTTTTTACCTAAGGGGGGAGGAAAATCCTAGACCAAGGGTTTTTTACCTCCTCCCCAAAATACACAAACAGTCCTGGAGTGTACCATATGAGATCCAGGCAGGGAGACCTATTGTTTCAGACTGCAACAGCGAATCCTACAGGATCGCAGAATACATAGACTATTTCCTCACTCCACTGTCAACTAAACACAACAGTTACATAAAAGACACATACGACTTCATACGCATAGTTAAAAACACTCAAATAACACAGGACACCATTTTATTCACAATTGACATAGATAGTCTCTACACAAACATAAACACTGCAGCAGGGCTAACAGCTGTAAAACTCTGGATGGAGAAATACCCGGACGACAGCCGCCCGGACACATCTCTCCTACAACTGTTAGAAATCAACCTGACAAAAAATGATTTTGAATTCAACAAAGAATTCTTTTTACAAATCAGCGGCACAGCGATGGGAAAAAAATTTGCACCGGCCTACGCGAACATTTACATGGCACACTGGGAGGAGACTGTTTTTCAAAAATGCCCCAAATTACCCACCAATTATTTTAGATACTTAGATGACATATGGGGAACATGGACACACAGTTTAGAGGACTTCAAACACTTTATACAAATCCTCAACACACACCATAGAATGATAACAGTTAAATACATCACGCATAACCAACAAATAGATTTCTTGGACACTACCACATACAAGGGACCCTCTTTTTCCCAAACACACACTTTAGACAGTAAAGTTTTCTTTAAAGATACTGACACACACACACTTTTACATAAAAACAGTCTCCACCCTAAACACACTTTCAAGGGCCTGATCAAATCACAATTGCTCAGGTTCAACAGGATTTGCACACAGATAATAGATTTTGAAGAGGCTACCCAGACCCTCTTCAAAGCATTAAAACCAAGGGGGTATTCCAGATCTTTCCTTAGACAGGTCCGGAAAAATTTCTTGACCACCAGACAACAAGACACGTGCAAAATCATCCCGCTAATCACCACCTACTCAGCATTGAGCCTAGCTGCAAACAGGAAAATTAAATTAAATCTAACCCGCACTTTACAGAACACAAACATTATCCAGGAATATAAAATTATCTCAGCATATAAAAGAAATAAAAATCTTAAAGACCACCTGGTAAGCAGCAAACTACCAGGAATGAATACTTTACCTACACAGGGCCCAATATTCTACAAGCAAGCCACTACAGTCAGGAACACCACTACCAACACAACCTACATAATAAAACAAACACTAACTAAAAACACTAAAAACTGCATATATGCCATTAAGTGCAAACAATGTGGTATAATATATGTAGGAGAGACAGGGAACACAATTAAATGTAGACTAGCACAACATATATACAACATTAGAAATCACAGAGAGACAGACACACACCTGGTGGCTCATTTCCTTCACCATGGACTTGAGGCACTAGAAATATCGGGCCTTCAAATGAACAATAATTGGACACCGGAGGAGAGATGCAGGTTTGAGAAACACTGGATTCTCAAACTTAGCACTCTATTTCCAAGAGGACTAAATCAACGCACATAGAGCACTGACACAAGAGGGACCAAATTCTTCCTACTTAAAGGCTTCAGTACCCTGAATGGCCAGTGCAAACTTTTATTTCCCAAGAGGCCCTAATATGGGACATATTAGGGCCCTAACCCTAACCCTAACCCTAACCCTAACCCTAACTTGGGAAATAAAGATTTCTTACTTACCTAACCCTAACCGTAACCGTAACCCTAACCCTAACCCCTAACCCTAACCCTAACCCTAACCCCTAACCCTAACCCTAACCCTAACCCCTAACCCGAACCCTAACCCTAGATTAACCCACGGGCACACACACATACATGCACACACACATATGCGCACACACGCACACACACGCACATATGCACACACACATATGCGCACACACGCACACACACACATGCACATATGCGCATACATGCACACACACACATGCACATATGCACACACACATATGCAAACACACACACATGCACACACACATATGCACACACACATGCATACGCACATATGCACACATGCACGTATGTGCACACATGCACACACAAGCACATATGCACACACACATATGCACACACACACATACAAATGCACATATGCACACACACAAGCACATATGCGCACACACGCACACACATGCACATATGCACACACACATGCACATATGCGCACACACACATACAAATGCACATATGCACACACACACGCACATATGGGCACACATGCACACATATGCACATATGCACACACATATGCAAACACACACACATGCACACACACATATGCACACACACACATGCACATATGCGCACACATGCACACAAATGCACATATGCACACACACATGCACACGCACATATGCACACACACACACAAGCACATATGCGCACACACGCACACACAAGCACATATGCTCACACACACACACACACACAAGCACATATGCGCACACACACACACACATGCACATATGCACACACACATATGCACACACACACATACAAATGCACATATGCACACACACATGCACATATGCGCACACATGCACACATATGCACATATGCACACACACATATGCAAACACACACGCACACACAAGCACATATGCCCACACACACAAGCACATATGCACACACACACACACACACACAAGCACATATGCGCACACACGCACACACACGCACATATGCACACACACACATGCACATATGCGCACACATGCACACACATGCACATATGCACACACACGCACATATGCACACACACACATGCACATATGCACACACACACATGCACACGCACATATGTACACACGCACATGCACACGCACATATGCACACACACACATGCACACGCACATATGCACACACACACACATGCACACGCACATATGCACACACATATGCGCACACACGCACACTCATGCACATATGCGCACACACACACACATGCACATATGCGCACACACACACACATGCACATATGCACACACACACATGCACACACACACACGCACACACAAGCACATATGCACACACACATGCACATATGCACACATGCACACACACACATGCACATATGCGCACACACGCACAGGCCCTAATATGGGACAACTTGGGAAATAAAGATTTCTTACTTACCTAACCCTAACCCTAACCCCTAACCCTAACCCTAACCCTAACCCTAACCCCTAACCCGAACCCTAACCCTAGATTAACCCACGGGCACACACACATACATGCACACACACATATGCACACACACACATGCACATATGCGCACACATGCACACAAATGCACATATGCACACACACATATGCACACACACACGTACATATTCACATATGCACACACACAAGCACATATGCACACACACATATGCACACACGTACATATTCACATATGCACACACACAAGCACATGTGCGTACACACGCACACATATGCACACACACATGCACACGCACATATGCACACACACACATGCACATATGCGCACACACGCACACACACGCACATATGCACACACACACATATGCACATATGCACACACACATATGCGCACACACGCACACACACGCACGTATGCACACACACACATATGCACATATGCACACACACATATGCGCACACACGCACACACACGCACATATGCACACACATGCACACGCACATATGCACACACACACATGCACATATGCGCATACATGCACACACACACATGCACATATGCACACACACATATGCGCACACACGCACACACACGCACATATGCACACACATGCACACGCACATATGCACACACACACATGCACATATGCGCATACATGCACACACACACATGCACATATGCACACACACATATGCAAACACACACACATGCACACACACATATGCACACACACATGCATACGCACATATGCACACACACACATGCACGTATGTGCACACATGCACGCACAAGCACATATGCACACACACATATGCACACACACACATACAAATGCACATATGCACACACACAAGCACATATGCGCACACACGCACACACATGCACATATGCGCACACACACATACAAATGCACATATGCACACAAACACGCACATATGGGCACACATGCACACATATGCACATATGCATACACATATGCAAACACACACACATGCACACACACATATGCACACACACACGCACATATGCGCACACATGCACACAAATGCACATATGCACACACACATGCACACGCACATATGCACACACACACACAAGCACATATGTGCACACACGCACACACAAGCACATATGCTCACACACACACACAAGCACATATGCGCACACACACACACACATGCACATATGCACACACACATATGCACACACACACATACAAATGCACATATGCACACACACATGCACATATGCGCACACATGCACACATATGCACATATGCACACACACATATGCAAACACACACGCACACACAAGCACATATGCACACACACACACACACAAGCACATATGCGCACACACGCACACACACGCACATATGCACACACACACATATGCACACGCACATATGCACACACACGCACACACACGCACATATGCACACACACACATATGCACATATGCCCACACACATGCACACGCACATATGCACACACACACACGCACACATGCGCACATGCATACACACACATGCACACGCACATATGCACACACACACACATGCACATATGCGCACACATGCACACACATGCACATATGCACACACACGCACATATGCACACACACACATGCACACGCACATATGTACACACACACACATGCACACGCACATATGCACACACACACATGCACACGCACATATGCACACACACACACATGCACACGCACATATGCACACACATATGCGCACACACGCACACTCATGCACATATGCGCACACACACACACATGCACATATGCACACACACACATGCACACACACACACGCACACACAAGCACATATGCACACACACACATGTACACACACACACGCACACACAAGCACATATGCACACACACACATGCACATATGCACACATGCACACACACACATGCACATATGCGCACACACATGCACATATGCACACACACACATGCACACACATGCACATATGCACACATGCACACACACACATGCACATATGCGCACACACGCACACACATGCACATATGCACACACACACACATGCACACACATGCACATATGCACACACACACGCATATGCACATATGCACACACACACACACATATGCACACGCACATATGCACACATGCACACATGCACACATCACACATAATTACTCCTACTTTCTGTTATACATGCAGTGCAATAATTCACATCTGCCATTTGTTAAGTATTTTAAGTAAGTAAGTAAATAAATAAATAAACACGGATATGGAGTTTAGTAATGGCTATGATTCTGTAAGGATTTACATTGATTACCATAGACATTATAATTACTTACAATACCTCTGCTGAATACATATCATTTTAATAGCTATAATCAATTGAAAAAAAGAAATAGATGCCATCTTCATTTTTAAGGAAATTAATATTTGTGATCTAAAAGTGAAAGTGGATAAGGAGCCCCTCAAAATGAAGGGAACGAAAGAAAAGTATCCCGCACACGCACACACAAGCACATATGCTCACACACACACACACACACAAGCACATATGCGCACACACACACACACATGCACATATGCACACACACATATGCACACACACACATACAAATGCACATATGCACACACACATGCACATATGCGCACACATGCACACATATGCACATATGCACACACACATATGCAAACACACACGCACACACAAGCACATATGCCCACACACACAAGCACATATGCACACACACACACACACACACAAGCACATATGCGCACACACGCACACACACGCACATATGCACACACACACATGCACATATGCGCACACATGCACACACATGCACATATGCACACACACGCACATATGCACACACACACATGCACATATGCACACACACACATGCACACGCACATATGTACACACGCACATGCACACGCACATATGCACACACACACATGCACACGCACATATGCACACACACACACATGCACACGCACATATGCACACACATATGCGCACACACGCACACTCATGCACATATGCGCACACACACACACATGCACATATGCGCACACACACACACATGCACATATGCACACACACACATGCACACACACACACGCACACACAAGCACATATGCACACACACATGCACATATGCACACATGCACACACACACATGCACATATGCGCACACACGCACAGGCCCTAATATGGGACAACTTGGGAAATAAAGATTTCTTACTTACCTAACCCTAACCCTAACCCCTAACCCTAACCCTAACCCTAACCCTAACCCCTAACCCGAACCCTAACCCTAGATTAACCCACGGGCACACACACATACATGCACACACACATATGCACACACACACATGCACATATGCGCACACATGCACACAAATGCACATATGCACACACACATATGCACACACACACGTACATATTCACATATGCACACACACAAGCACATATGCACACACACATATGCACACACGTACATATTCACATATGCACACACACAAGCACATGTGCGTACACACGCACACATATGCACACACACATGCACACGCACATATGCACACACACACATGCACATATGCGCACACACGCACACACACGCACATATGCACACACACACATATGCACATATGCACACACACATATGCGCACACACGCACACACACGCACGTATGCACACACACACATATGCACATATGCACACACACATATGCGCACACACGCACACACACGCACATATGCACACACATGCACACGCACATATGCACACACACACATGCACATATGCGCATACATGCACACACACACATGCACATATGCACACACACATATGCGCACACACGCACACACACGCACATATGCACACACATGCACACGCACATATGCACACACACACATGCACATATGCGCATACATGCACACACACACATGCACATATGCACACACACATATGCAAACACACACACATGCACACACACATATGCACACACACATGCATACGCACATATGCACACACACACATGCACGTATGTGCACACATGCACGCACAAGCACATATGCACACACACATATGCACACACACACATACAAATGCACATATGCACACACACAAGCACATATGCGCACACACGCACACACATGCACATATGCGCACACACACATACAAATGCACATATGCACACAAACACGCACATATGGGCACACATGCACACATATGCACATATGCATACACATATGCAAACACACACACATGCACACACACATATGCACACACACACGCACATATGCGCACACATGCACACAAATGCACATATGCACACACACATGCACACGCACATATGCACACACACACACAAGCACATATGTGCACACACGCACACACAAGCACATATGCTCACACACACACACAAGCACATATGCGCACACACACACACACATGCACATATGCACACACACATATGCACACACACACATACAAATGCACATATGCACACACACATGCACATATGCGCACACATGCACACATATGCACATATGCACACACACATATGCAAACACACACGCACACACAAGCACATATGCACACACACACACACACAAGCACATATGCGCACACACGCACACACACGCACATATGCACACACACACATATGCACACGCACATATGCACACACACGCACACACACGCACATATGCACACACACACATATGCACATATGCCCACACACATGCACACGCACATATGCACACACACACACGCACACATGCGCACATGCATACACACACATGCACACGCACATATGCACACACACACACATGCACATATGCGCACACATGCACACACATGCACATATGCACACACACGCACATATGCACACACACACATGCACACGCACATATGTACACACACACACATGCACACGCACATATGCACACACACACATGCACACGCACATATGCACACACACACACATGCACACGCACATATGCACACACATATGCGCACACACGCACACTCATGCACATATGCGCACACACACACACATGCACATATGCACACACACACATGCACACACACACACGCACACACAAGCACATATGCACACACACACATGTACACACACACACGCACACACAAGCACATATGCACACACACACATGCACATATGCACACATGCACACACACACATGCACATATGCGCACACACATGCACATATGCACACACACACATGCACACACATGCACATATGCACACATGCACACACACACATGCACATATGCGCACACACGCACACACATGCACATATGCACACACACACACATGCACACACATGCACATATGCACACACACACGCATATGCACATATGCACACACACACACACATATGCACACGCACATATGCACACATGCACACATGCACACATCACACATAATTACTCCTACTTTCTGTTATACATGCAGTGCAATAATTCACATCTGCCATTTGTTAAGTATTTTAAGTAAGTAAGTAAATAAATAAATAAACACGGATATGGAGTTTAGTAATGGCTATGATTCTGTAAGGATTTACATTGATTACCATAGACATTATAATTACTTACAATACCTCTGCTGAATACATATCATTTTAATAGCTATAATCAATTGAAAAAAAGAAATAGATGCCATCTTCATTTTTAAGGAAATTAATATTTGTGATCTAAAAGTGAAAGTGGATAAGGAGCCCCTCAAAATGAAGGGAACGAAAGAAAAGTGTACTGTGACTTTAATTTGAGTGAAACGTCACGGACGCTGTCAGGTTCCCTGTGCGTGGCAATGACGCAACAGTGACGCAACACGCAGTCCCAGGAACCTCCCAGCAGTTCGAAGAGAAGAAAATCTGCGCGCCGTGTAGTACGGGAGGAAGAAACAACAACAAAAAAGAAAGAGGGAGAAGCAGCGGTTTCTGAGATACACTTTCTCCGGGATTATAAGGGGCTTTCAATGAACAGCCTGCTCTCTGTAAGTACCAGCTGCCGTCTCCTGTGGCCGTCTCCAGCGGCTCTATAAATCCAAACCTGTGTTCTGTCCTCTCGGCGAAGTTTTGACACCAAGAAAGTCTGGAGCTTGAGATCCGAGTCGGAGGCGGCAGCCATTGTGTCTGAACACTAACAGCGGCTAAGGCTCACGTCACGGCTCTGACAAGCACACCGCCAGTATTTTCCTGCTCTCGCTGGAAGTTTCACTTGTCAAAAAAAGTGTCTGGCGGCACAGTTCGTTGAATAAAATCCGCCAGTTTGGTGTCTTTAGTGAGTTTTGCTGTTGTCACTGCGGTGCAATGGCTTTGTAACCAGCTAGCGCTTTGCTAAGCTAATGTGCTCAGAGAAAGCGGACAGATCTCCAGGCATCTAGCAAACTCGGCGAGCTGGCCGGTTTGTGGCAGTCTGCCTGCGGTAGCTAATGAACTATATGGAGTCTTTGTTATGTTAAACAGAAAATGTACTGTTTTCACCAGCCTCATTTTCTGATATTTTGAGATGACCTGGCTGGGCTGGCTAGTGCGTTTCCGTGTGTCATTAAGTTTTTTTCCGGTTAGTTTTTACATTTGTAGCTGTCAGAAACCATTTATGAACTCGTCAAATGTAGCTAGTCGAGCTAAATGCGTACACTAACAAGTTATCTAGCTTAGCTTGGCTTGCTGTTTGTTCGAAGTCTCGGTGTGCCAGTTAGCTACCCAGCCTGCACCTCCACTACACCTTCCAGTTGTCCCTACATAGCAACGGATTAAACTTTTGCTCCCCAGCTGCTGTTAACCTCGCTGGATGCCTTGGTGAGCAGCTAGAGAATGTTAGCTTGCTAGCTAGCGCTGGACAGAGGCCCGTGTTTTTTATTTTCTGTTGTGGGGTGGGTGAACATTTTGATAAGATCATGAAACAGATGTGGAGCCGAAATGCGTCACCACCACGTAATCGTTGCTTGCCGGTAGAGATGCGGCATGGGCCCCACATTACTGTTAGCGTTGGCTCAGGCTGTTTGGTCTTTATGGGAACTTACAGCACGACCTGAATGTAAGTTACGCGATGTGATAGGACGGTAGTGGGCACAACCGGTTTCACCCGGTACTGAATGACATGATGCTGGCTCCTCACCGGCTTGGTCCGACGCCCCGCCTGGTTATGGGAGCAGGGTTGTGGCTGCGCTCATCGCTGTTGGGGTACTTAACGCAGGAAGTTGCGGTGTCTTGACAGGCTCAAACAGCTGACCTGAGCCTCTTGATTTAACAGAGATGGACTGTCTAAAGATTCAAGGGAAACCCTTGTAGGTGACACTTTTCCTTAATGCACAAATAATTAATCTTAAAACCCTGATTTGCTGCGGGGGAACTTTTGTTTAAAAAACGTTTACATGTCTTTGTGGGAGAGGGGTCCTCCCAGTGAAACTCCAGCGTGAAGTCACTCTGTTGTGGCCTGTATTGCCCAGAGAGGTCAAAGGAGGATTGGAATTTAACCTAATGAGCTAGAGGTCAGTGTGTGTGATCTGAAAGTTCCATGCAGTTAAAAGGTTTGTGCTGCAGGTAAGTGGTGAAGCAGGCATTGTGCTGCAGGTAAATGGTGAAGCAGGCATTGTGCTGCAGGTAAATGGTGAAGCAGGCATTGTGCTGCAGGTAAATGGTGAAGCAGGCATTGTGCTGCAGGTAAATGGTAAAGCAGGTAAATGGTGAAGCAGGCATTGTGCTGCAGGTAAATGGTAAAGCAGGTAAATGGTGAAGCAGGCATTGTGCTGCAGGTAAATGGTGAAGCAGCATTGTGCTGCAGGTAAATGGTAAAGCAGGTAAATGGTGAAGCAGGCATTGTGCTGCAGGTAAATGGTGAAGCAGGCATTGTGCTGCAGGTAAATGGTGAAGCAGGCATTGTGCTGCAGGTAAATGGTAAAGCAGGTAAATGGTGAAGCAGGCATTGTGCAGTTATCTGTGAGCTTTACAGTTGGATATGAGCTCCAGGACGGGTCAGAAGGGGCAGAGGCGGGGGGCTGATGGTTTGAGTGAAAAACGTCCTGTGTGTCCTTGTCTCTGAGAAATACAGTGTGCAGATAGAAGCAAGTGATCGTATTTACCTTGGGTAAGGTCACAATTGCATACACACACGCATACACACACACACTCATGCACACACACATGTACACACGTACACACACACATACAAGCATACACACACACACACACACACGTACACACACACACAGTACATGAGTGGATGTTTATTTTCAGCAGGAGCTTGTGCCTTGCTTTGCATTTAGTGAGGAAGAGTCACTGGCATTTTAATAACCCGGTTAGGTCACTGTGGCCTGCTCATGGTTTTATGGGAGGTAATTTGGCACGTGATCTGCCCCCTCAGAATAGCGCCTGGGTACAGTGAGGACACTGTCCTGTAGACCTCAGGTCTCAAATTCCACTTCTGGAGGGTCACAGTGTCTTTGTGATTTCCATTCAGTCAACAGCCTGTTTTTGCCTTGGAAACAAGGTATGTGGACTTCTTCAATAATGCGCACTGCTGATATGCACTGTAAATCAGCTCACACAATCCCCTCCACGGGACACAGCGGCCCCTCCAGGACTGGAGTTAAACCTGCATACACTGTGGCCCTCCAGGACTGGAGTTAAACCTGCATACACTGTGGCCCTCCAGGACCGGAATTAAACCTGCATACACTGTGGCCCTCCAGGACCGGAATTAAACCTGCAGACGCTGCAGCCCTCCAGGACTGGAGTTAAACCTGCAAACACAGTGCCCCCTCCAGGACTGGAGTTAAACCTGCAGACACTGTGGCCCTCCAGGACTGGAGTTAAACCTGCAGACACAGCGCCCCCTCCAGGACTGGAGTTAAACCTGCAGACACTGTGGCCCTCCAGGACTGGAGTTAAACCTGCAGACACTGCGGCCCTCCAGGACTGGAGTTAAACCTGCAGACACTGCGGCCCTCCAGGACTGGAGTTAAACCTGCAGACACTGCGAGTGCGAGTTGTGTGAGAAGAATTTGACTATGTAAGCCTTTTCTCCTTCCTTTTCTGAAAAGCACTGCCAATAATATCTCAGCTTTATATTTACCAGGGTAAAGCAGGGTTGTTTTTACCCTGGCTGAAGGCATGATGGTGTAGCTGGCACATTTCCCTCAGTAGGTTGCGCAGTGTTTTGAATATGAAGGTGACGGAGCGTAAGATGGAAATTTGGTGAGGAGCAGGTGAGGTAAACACTGCACTGTGTGCTTCATTTGGATAGAAGGCCTTGGCAGCTGATGCTCCAGCTTTAATAGGCAGTTTTTCCACATTTCCTTTTAGCGTCTTGCATCCAGCTCATTCTTTCACTCTCTTTTGGTCTCTGTTTTTTAATTTTATTTATTAATTATTTATTTAATTTGCCAAATGGTTAACACTTGAAAGGCTGCCAACCTGGAGCCGCAAGTCCAGCATTGCAGCACTGATTTCTGCCCCCACTGCAGGTTAATTTGATACAGATTATTCAAGCAAATGTTGCAAAACTGTTTTCTTGAAATGGCCTAAAGCACACACCTGAATTGATTTCAACACATTCCTTTCTAAATGATATCAGTTTTGTTTTGTGATTATAGGCCAACCTTCTCTATCTCCCCTTAAACATCAATTCCACAGAGAATGCACAGCTTCTGTTTGTGTGAGCAGAGACCTCTCTCAGATCAGTTTCATTTTGCACAGGGCTGTGTGCTTTATACACGGGGCTGTGCTGTGCTTTATACACAGGGCTGTGTGCTTTATACATGGGGCTGTGTGGTTTATACACGGGGCTGTGTGCTTTATACACGGGGCTGTGTGCTTTATACACGGGGCTGTGTGCTTTATACACGGGGCTCTGTGCTTTATACACAGGGCTGGACTGTGCTTTATACACGGACCTGTGTGCTTTATACACAGGGCTGTGTGCTTTATACACGGGGCTGTGTGCTTTATACACGGGGCTGTGTGCTTTATACACGGGGCTGGACTGTGCTTTATACACAGGGCTGTGTGCTTTATACACGGGGCTGTGTGCTTTATACACAGGGCTGTGTGCTTTATACACAGGGCTGGACTGTGCTTTATTCATGGGGCTGTGTGCTTTATACACGGGGCTGGACTGTGCTTTATACACAGGGCTGTGTGCTTTAGACACAGGGCTGGACTGTGCTTTATACACGGAGCTGTGTGCTTTATACACAGGGCTGGACTGTGCTTTATACACAGGGCTGGACTGTGCTTTATACACAGGGCTGGACTGTGCTTTATACACGGGGCTGTGTGCTTTATACACGGGGCTGTGTGCTTTATACACGGGGCTGAGTGCTTTATACATGGGGCTGTGTGCTTTATACATGGGGCTGTGTGCTTTATACACGGGGCTGTGTGCTTTATACACGGGGCTGTGTGCTTTATACACGGGGCTGTGTGCTTTATACACGGGGCTGTGTGCTTTAAGCATGGGGCTGTGTGCTTTATACACGGGGCTGTGTGCTTTATACACAGGGCTGTGTGCTTTATACACAGGGCTGTGTGCTTTATACACAGGGCTGGACTGTGCTTTATACACAGGGCTGTGTGCTTTATACACAGGGCTGTGCTTTATACACAGGGCTGGACTGAGCTTTATACACGGGGCTGTGTGCTTTATACACGGGGCTGTGTGCTTTATACACGGGGCTGTGTGCTTTATACACAGGGCTGTGTGCTTTATACACAGGGCTGGACTGTGCTTTATACACAGGGCTGTGTGCTTTATACACGGGGCTGTGTGCTTTATACACAGGGCTGTGTGCTTTATACACAGGGCTGTGCTTTATACACAGGGCTGGACTGTGCTTTATACACAGGGCTGGACTGTGCTTTATACACAGGGCTGTGTGCTTTATACACAGGGCTGGACTGTACCCTCCCCTGTTACTGTTCACACCTGCTATCTGCCATTCTGTGGCTATACTCTCCCTGTCCTTACACCATGCCTACAGCGTACTGTGATGTATGTTACCCTGTGAGCCACTGCTGAATAAATGGCTAAATCTGATGGTTTAGCCACACATTTGCACTGTGAAGCTTCACATTATTGCTAATCTAGTGGGAAATATGTGGGACTTTTACTTGTGTGATGTGATAAGTATGGTATGATATGTTAGAGACATACTGACCTGGTCACTGTGCAGCTGATCACATGACCCAGATTGGGTCATTGTAGCGGATCACATGACCTTTCTTCTGAGTCAACGAATCACATGACCTGATCACATGACCTCTCGTGTGGGTCAGCGGCTGTTTCTCATGTTTACTGGAACTGGCAAAGCTGATCACATGACCTGATCACATGACTGCCTCAGCACACATCTCTCTAACATGTCTTCTCATTTATTATACTCTCACATTTTTGTTCAGTATGTTTTGGACATCCTCTTGCACTCCATGCTTGCCTAATCAGTTACCTGAGCTTGACAACTAGTTTCTAAACTATATATCTCATAGCTTAAACCTGAACTGTTATCATGTCAACCCCACTAGGGAGTTGTTTGTCATTTTGGGGCTCTTCTGTGAAAAGTTGTATACAAAAAACTGAACTGAATTGACGAGAAGCTCAGTATTCCATATGTAGCACTCAGAAGGCAAAGTTAAACTGGAGTATCTCAGTTCGGACTCCAAGGCCGTTTGCCCACAGTGCCCGGCTCCACTTGGGTCCGTGTCCCAGGACCCTCACTGGGTGTGATTTTCCTTCTGTAGTTAAATCTGCCCTGAAGCAGCCCTTGCATGCATGTTATTGATTAGAGTAATCCAGCTGGTGTCCATTTGCCCAAGCTCACTGTGCGTGCTGGCAGCAGGGCTGTTGGGAGTCAATATTCAAAAGCGGAGATAATCTGCACACTGAAGTGTTTGTGTTTGGAAAGGGAAATGTTGTCCTCAGTGATTGTGTGATTGTGCTCAAGCAGCCATTCTGTGCATCCTGCTCAGAGGAGAGGGGCTCATGGGAATTGGAGTTGGTTTGCAGGTAGATGGTTTGCCATTCATATTGTGGTCCTGAAAAAGGTTCAGGAGTGTCCCAGTTTAACACGCCCTTGTTCTTCTGCTGTCTTCATTTCTGCCTCCCCAACCTACCCAACCCCACCCCACCCCACAGCCCTGAGACAGCACTGTCTGGGGGAGTTAGGTTCCAGTGCTGATTGTGGTCTCTCTCTCTTTGCAGAGTTTCAGTGCTGATTGTGGTCTCGCTCTCTTTACAGAGTTTCAGTGCTGATTCTGGTCTCTCTCTCTTTACAGAGTTTCAGTGCTGATTCTGGTCGCACATTTATGGCGTTTGTGAGCGTCAGCAGAGACTTCTGCCAGGCACAGCACCTCTCCTTCGTGGACAAGTGAACCGGCAGCCCTCTGCACAGAGACTACACTTCCCAGAAGCCCCCCTGAAGCACACACTGGCACTGAAACTGCTCTCTCCTGCTGCCCGCTGGGGCCTCGTGTAGTCTGTGGCTAAACTCCAAAGCAACCAACCACCGACTCCTACCTGGACTTACTCTCATGCCGGCCAATTAGAATCGCTTTCCTGAATGGGGTAATCTGATTGGATGATTGGTGAAGTCCCCCCCAGTAGAATTCCTTCTTCTATGTGTCCTTTTTATTGACCATTCCTTTGCCACTTTATTTCATATTTTTTATTTATTTTTTATCAAACCATTTCTACTTCAAACTTCACTGAGATCTGAGCCAAAGTTTCATTTTTTGATACACAGTTTATGCAACCGCTCTTTATTTTTTGAAAGAGCTTCATTTTCTGCCAGCATGAACCGGCCAGCACCAGTGGAGATAACGTACGAGTGCATGAGGTTCCTGATTACCCACAATCCCACCAATGCGCAGCTCAACAAGTATACAGAGGTGAGATGTGCTGGTTGCCCGTGAGGATAGATGGAGAGCACACTCACACACACACACACACACACACACACACACACACACAGTGTTATAGTGGCTTATTAAACACACACTCTGTGCTGTTATTAGGGGTGGGTCAGAATAACCGAATAACCGGTTATTTGTTCATGATTGCAATTGTCAGTTTTTAAATTGTAGTCATTAAAATAAGATCTTTTTACTCATAATTTTTGTTTGTGAAGATATAGGCTTACACAATCCATAGATCCAAATATATTAATTCCTTTTTAAATTGCACTGTTATTGCTTACTCTAATGTCATCGTTTTCTTTTCCCGTTTCTAAACCAAATTTCGTTCAGCTGTGATAGTGCACACACACACTGTGCTGTTATAGTGCCTTATCAAGCTGTTTGTGTGTGTGAGTGTGTGAGTGTGTGTGTGTGTGTGTGTGTGTGTGTATAATGCTGGTGTGTGTGTGAGTGTGTGTGTATAATGCTGGTGTGTGTGTGTGTGTGTGTGTGTGTGTGTGTGTGTGTGTGTGTGTGTGTGTGTATAATGCTGGTGTGTGTGTGTGTGTGTGTGTGTGTGTGTGTGTATATATAATGCTGGTGTGTGTGTGTGTATATGTATAATGCTGGTGTGTGTGTGTGTGTGTGTGTGTGTGTGTGTGTGTGTGTGTGTGTGTGTGTGTGTGTGTGTGTGTGTGCACGTGTGTGTGTGTATATATAATGCTGGTGTGTGTGTGTGTATAATGCTGGCGTGGGTGTGTGTGTATGTATAATGCTGGTGTGTGTGTGTGTGTGTGTATATAATGCTGGTGTGTGTGTGTGTGTGTGTATAATGCTGGTGTGTGTGTGTGCGTGTGTATAATGCTGGTGTGTGTGTGTGTGTGTGTATAATGCTTGTGTGTGTGTATGTATAATGCTGGTGTGTGTGTGTGTGTGTGTGTGTGTGTGTGTGTGTGTATAATGCTGGTGTGTGTGTGTGTGTGTGTGTATAATGCTGGTGTGTGTCTGTGTGTGTATAATGCTGGTGTGTGGGTGTGTGTGTATATATTGTGCTGGTGTGTGTGTGTGTGTATAATGCTGGTGTGTGGGTGTGTGTGTGTGTATATTGTGCTGGTGTGTGTGTGTGTGTATAGTGCTGGTGTGTGTGTGTGTGTGCGTGTGCATAATGCTGGTGTGTGTGTGTGTATGTATATTGTGCTGGTGTGTGTGTGTGTGTGTGTGTGTGTATAATGCTGGTGTGTGTGTGTGTGTGTGTGTGTGTGTGTATAATGCTGGTGTGTGGGTGTGTGTGTGTATATTGTGCTGGTGTGTGTGTGTATAATGCTGGTGTGTGTGTGTGTGTGTGTGTGTATATTGTGCTGGTGTGTGTGTGTATGTATAACGCTGGTGTGTGTGTGTGTGTATATTGTGCTGGTGTGTGTGTGTGTGTATAATGCTGGTGCGTGTGTGTGTGTATAATGCTGGTGTGTGTGTGTATAATGCTGGTGTGTGGGTGTGTGTGTATGTGTGTATATTGTGCTGGTGTGTGTGTATAATGCTGGTGTGTGTGTGTGTGTGTATAATGCTGGTGCGTGTGTGTGTGTGTGTGTATAATTCTGGTGTGTGGGTGTGTGTGTATGTGTGTATATTGTGCTGGTGTGTGTGTATAATGCTGGTGTGTGTGTGTGTGTGTGTATAATGCTGGTGCGTGTGTGTGTGTGTGTGTATAATGCTGGTGTGTGGGTGTGTGTGTATGTGTGTATAATGCTGGTGTGGGTGTGATTCTCAGGATCTGAAGCGGTTCGGGGTGCAGACGCTGGTGAGGGTGTGTGATGCCACGTATGATAAGGCTCCTGTGGAGAAGGAGGGGATCCAGGTCCTGGTAAGAGCCTACATATCCCATCAGCCCCTGCTCTCTCTCTCTCTCTCTCTCTCTCTCTCCACTCTCTCTATAGTGTGTGTTCAGTCTATAGTGCATGTGTTCAGTGTATGGTGTGTGCTCAGTATATAGTGTGTATGTGTGCTCAGTGTATGGTGTGTATGTGTGCTCAGTGTATAGTGTGTATGTGTGCTCAGTGTATAGTGTGTATGTGTGCTCAGTGTATGGTGTGTATGTGTGCTCAGTGTATGGTGTGTGTGTGTGCTCAGTGTATAGTGTGTGTGTGTGTGCTCAGTGTATGGTGTGTATGTGTGCTCAGTGTATGGTGTGTATGTGTGCTCAGTGTATAGTGTGTGCTCAGTGTATAGTGTGTATGTGTGCTCAGTGTATGGTGTGTATGTGTGCTCAGTGTATATTGTATGTGTGCTCAGTGTATGGTGTGTATGTGTGCTCAGTGTATAGTGAATGTGTGCCCAGTGTATAGTGTGTGTGTGTGTGCTCAGTGTATGGTGTGTGTGTGTGTGCTCAGTGTATGATGTGTGCTCAGTGTATAGTGTATGTGTGCTCAGTGTATGGTGTGTATGTGTGCTCAGTGTATAGTGTATGTGTGCTCAGTGTATAGTGTGTATGTGTGCTCAGTGTGTGGTGTGTGTGTGCTCAGTGCATGGTGTGTGTGTGCTCAGTGTATAGTGTGTGTGTGTGCTCAGTGTATAGTGTGTGCTCAGTGTATGGTGTGTGCTCAGTGTATAGTGTGTATGTGTGCTCAGTGTATGGTGTGTGTGTGTGCTCAGTGTATAGTGTGTGTGTGCTCAGTGTATAGTGTGTGTGTGTGCTCAGTGTATGGTGTGTGCTCAGTGTATAGTGTATGTGTGCTCAGTGTATAGTGTGTGTGTGCTCAGTGTATGGTGTCTATGTGTGCTCAGTGTATAGTATGTATGTGCTCAGTGTATGGTGTGTGTGTGTGCTCAGTGTATAGTGTGTGTGTGTGTGCTCAGTGTATGGTGTGTGTGTGTGTGTGCTCAGTGTATGGTGTGTGTGTGCTCAGTGTATAGTGTATGGTGTGTGCTCAGTGTATAGTGTGTGTGTGTGTGCTCAGTGTATAGTGTGTGCTCAGTGTATAGTGTATGCTCAGTGTATAGTGTGTGCTCAGTGTATGGTGTGTGCTCTGTGTATGGTGTGTGCTCAGTGTATAGTGTGTGCTCAGTGTATAGTGTGTGCTCAGTGTATAGTGTGTGTGTGTGTGCTCAGTGTATGGTGTGTGTGTGTGTGCTCAGTGTATGGTGTGTGCTCAGTGTATAGTGTATGTGTGCTCAGTGTATAGTGTATGTGTGCTCAGTGTATAGTGTGTGCTCAGTGTATGGTGTGTGCTCAGTGTATGGTGTGTGCTCAGTGTATAGTGTGTGCTCAGTGTATGGTGTGTGCTCAGTGTATGGTGTGTGTGTGTGCTCAGTGTATAGTGTATGGTGTGTGCTCAGTGTATAGTGTGTGTGTGTGTGCTCGGTGTATAGTGTGTGCTCAGTGTATGGTGTATGCTCAGTGTATAGTGTGTGCTCAGTGTATGGTGTGTGCTCAGTGTATAGTGTGTGCTCAGTGTATGGTGTGTGCTCAGTGTATAGTGTGTGCTCAGTGTATGGTGTGTGCTCAGTGTATAGTGTGTGTGTGTGTGTGCTCAGTGTATGGTGTGTGTGTGTGTGTGTGCTCAGTGTATGGTGTGTGCTCAGTGTATAGTGTATGTGTGCTCAGTGTATAGTGTATGTGTGCTCAGTGTATAGTGTGTGCTCAGTGTATGGTGTGTGCTCAGTGTATAGTGTGTGCTCAGTGTATGGTGTGTGCTCAGTGTATAGTGTGTGCTCAGTGTATAGTGTGTGCTCAGTGTATGGTGTGTGCTCAGTGTATAGTGTGTGCTCAGTGTATGGTGTGTGCTCAGTGTATAGTGTGTGCTCAGTGTATAGTGTGTGCTCAGTGTATGGTGTGTGTGCTCAGTGTATAGTGTGTGCTCAGTGTATGGTGTGTGCTCAGTGTATAGTGTGTGCTCAGTGGATTGTGTCTGCTCAGTGTATAGTGTGTATGTGTGCTCAGTGTATGAGTCCTGTCTGAAAGCAGTGGGTTGCGCATTAGTGCACTTTCTCCCTTCGCCTGAGCACTGTTCCAGTTTCTCTGATTTCTGTTTTTCTGCCTCCTCAGGATTGGCCGTTTGATGATGGTGCCCCGCCCCCTAGCCAGATCGTTGATGATTGGCTGAACCTGCTGAAGAGCCGGTTTAGGGAGGTGCCTGGCAGCTGCATCGCTGTTCACTGTGTGGCCGGGCTGGGCCGGTGAGGAAGGGGCCACACTCTTACACCTTTAATACACTTGTCTCTCTCTCTCTGTCTCTCTCTCCCTCTGTGTGTGTCTCTTTCTCTCTCTCTCTCTCTCTCTCTCTCTCTCTCTCTCTCTCTCTCTCTCTCTCCCTCTCCCTCTCTCTCCCTCTCTCTCTCTCTCTCTACATTTACATTTTAGTCAGGAAAACAGTTATGTACAGCAGTTATAAGCAAAAACAATAGTCATCGTAAGTGCAATTCTTTTTTTTTTGGGGGGGGTAAATCAGGAGGGAGGACTAAGGTACAGCCTGTGTCAAAACATGGGGAGGGATTCTGCCATTCTGACTGTAGTACCATTCTGATTCCACCACTGAGGAACCAGAACAGAGAACGGCATTACGGGTTAGGGTTAGACAGAACAGAGAACGGCATTACGGGTTAGGGTTAGACAGAACAGAGAACGGCATTACGGGTTAGGGTTAGACAGAACAGAGAACGGCATTACGGGTTAGGATTAGACAGAACAGAGAACGGCATTACGGGTTAGGATTAGACAGAACAGAGAACGGCATTACGGGTTAGGGTTAGACAGAACAGAGAACAGCATTACGGGTTAGGGTTAGACAGAACAGAGAACAGCATTACGGGTTAGGATTAGACAGAACAGAGAACGGCATTACGGGTTAGGATTAGACAGAACAGAGAACGGCATTACGGGTTAGGGTTAGACAGAACAGAGAACAGCATTACGGGTTAGGATTAGACAGAACAGAGAACGGCATTACAGGTTAGGGTTAGACAGAACAGAGAACGGCATTACGGGTTAGGATTAGACAGAACAGAGAACGGCATTACGGGTTAGGGTTAGACAGAACAGAGAACGGCATTACGGGTTAGGATTAGACAGAACAGAGAACAGCATTACGGGTTAGGGTTAGACAGAACAGAGAACAGCATTACGGGTTAGGGTTAGACAGAACAGAGAACGGCATTACGGGTTAGGATTAGACAGAACAGAGAACAGCATTACGGGTTAGGGTTACACAGAACAGAGAACGGCATTACGGGTTAGGATTAGACAGAACAGAGAACGGCATTACGGGTTAGGATTAGACAGAACAGAGAACAGCATTACGGGTTAGGGTTAGACAGAACAGAGAACAGCATTACGGGTTAGGGTTAGACAGAACAGAGAACAGCATTGCGGGTTAGGGTTAGACAGAACAGAGAACAGCATTACGGGTTAGGATTAGACAGAACAGAGAACGGCATTACGGGTTAGGGTTAGACAGAACAGAGAACGGCATTACAGGTTAGGATTAGACAGAACAGAGAACGGCATTACAGGTTAGGATTAGACAGAACAGAGAACGGCATTACAGGTTAGGATTAGACAGAACAGAGAACGGCATTACGGGTTAGGATTAGACAGAACAGAGAACGGCATTACGGGTTAGGGTTAGACAGAACAGAGAACGGCATTACGGGTTAGGGTTAGACAGAACAGAGAACAGCATTACGGGTTAGGGTTAGACAGAACAGAGAACAGCATTACGGGTTAGGGTTAGACAGAACAGAGAACAGCATTACGGGTTAGGATTAGACAGAACAGAGAACGGCATTACGGGTTAGGGTTAGACAGAACAGAGAACGGCATTACAGGTTAGGATTAGACAGAACAGAGAACGGCATTACAGGTTAGGATTAGACAGAACAGAGAACGGCATTACAGGTTAGGATTAGACAGAACAGAGAACGGCATTACGGGTTAGGATTAGACAGAACAGAGAACGGCATTACGGGTTAGGGTTAGACAGAACAGAGAACGGCATTACGGGTTAGGGTTAGACAGAACAGAGAACAGCATTGCGGGTTAGGGTTAGACAGAACAGAGAACAGCATTGCGGGTTAGGGTTAGACAGAACAGAGAACGGCATTACGGGTTAGGGTTAGACAGAACAGAGAACGGCATTACGGGTTAGGGTTAGACAGAACAGAGAACGGCATTACGGGTTAGGGTTAGACAGAACAGAGAACGGCATTACGGGTTAGGGTTAGACAGAACAGAGAACAGCATTGCGGGTTAGGGTTAGACAGAACAGAGAACAGCATTGCGGGTTAGGGTTAGACAGAACAGAGAACGGCATTACGGGTTAGGGTTAGACAGAACAGAGAACAGCATTACGGGTTAGGGTTAGACAGAACAGAGAACGGCATTACGGGTTAGGGTTAGACAGAACAGAGAACAGCATTGCGGGTTAGGGTTAGACAGAACAGAGAACGGCATTACGGGTTAGGGTTAGACAGAACAGAGAACGGCATTACGGGTTAGGATTAGACAGAACAGAGAACGGCATTACGGGTTAGGATTAGACAGAACAGAGAACGGCATTACGGGTTAGGATTAGACAGAACAGAGAACAGCATTACGGGTTAGGGTTAGACAGAACAGAGAACAGCATTGCGGGTTAGGGTTAGCAGGGATGCAAAGAAGCGAGTGCAGATCTTGTGACATTACATTACATTACATTACATTAATGGCATTTGGCAGACGCTAATGATGAGAGCAGAATCTCATGGCTGACTAATGAAGGCAACCAACAGGTCGAGGACAGAGGAGGGATTTGGCTCTAGCAGAGTGGAGTGCCTCAGTGACCGCAGGCAGGGCGGTCTCAGTGGAATGGCCACTCTTGAAGCCAGACTGGTTGGGATTGTGAAGATTGTTCAATAGGAGATGAGTTGACAGTTGAGAACAGACAGAGATGAGTTGACAGTTGAGAACAGACAGAGTTGAGTTGACAGTTGACAGCAGGGTTTTAGATGGGGAAGGGGAGAGGGGATAGTGTCGTAAGAAAGGATTGCGTTGCTTAGAAAGGTGAGAAAAGGGAGAATGACATTAAAAATGGGTTTCAGAAGGGGAGAGGGGATGGTGTCAAGAGGACAGGTGGTTGTGCGGTTGGATGTGAGGAGTTTCAAAGTGTTGGAATCTGAGTGGGGACAAAAGGACGATAGGGAGTTGGGGAAGGTAGGAGGGTATTGCGGATGTCATCTACCTTCTTTACGAAGTGGGCAGAGCAGTTCAGGTTGAAGTCACCCAGGAGGATCAGAGGAGTGCCATCGTTCGGAGAGGAGCTAAGCAGGATGTGCATCTCATCCAAGAAGCTCCCCAGAGGACCCGGAGGGCGATAGACAACAATAATGAAAAGTTTACACGGGACAGTTACAGAAACCACATGAAGTTCAAAATAGGATGTGGTGGCACTAGATCTCTGCAGTGGGCTGGAGTGTGTGGCTCTCACCATACAACCTACCTGCTCTCGCTTTAAAACACCTCATTTTCTCCTCTCTCTCTCTCCTCCCCTCTCTCTCACCCCCTCCCTCCCTCTCTCTCGCTCAGGGCTCCTGTGTTGGTGGCCTTGGCTCTGCTTGAATGTGGGATGAAGTATGAAGAAGCGGTTCAGTTCATTCGCCAGTAAGTCCCACTGCTCCCTCTGCTGTTCAGGAGGGGAAGTGCTTGGAAGTTGGGAGGCAAAGCTGGCAATACTCGTATAGATCTGGCGCCCTTCACACAGTAAACAACATTTTAGAATTTATCAGATGTTTTTATCCAGATTCTCTCTCTCCCTCTCTCTCTCTCTCTCCCTCCCTCCTCCAGAAAGCGTCGGGGAGCCTTTAACTCCAAGCAGCTGCTGTACCTGGAGAAGTACCGGCCCAAGATGCGGTTGCGATGCAGTGAGCACAGCTGCTGCCTGCAGTAGCCCGTGCCGGACACCACGGACGGACAGACAGACGGACAGACAGACGGACCCTCAGACCGCCGCTAGTGCTAATCTTACCGTAAAAACGAGCGTGCAGCCAGGCCGGCGTGGACTCCGCACCACCACAGAGCACATAGGAAGGGCTCAGCCAATGGGCTCGCATTTTTAAACAAATACAAGTCCCGCCGGTTACCACTGTCCAATCATGGGCCAGAGTTTAAAAAACATAAGTTCTCACTGGATGCCCAGTGTCCAATCATGGGAGAGCCTGTATTGAGCACAGTGGGAGCTGCAGGCTGTCAGGCCAGTCTCATCACTGCTGAAGGAGTGCATTATGGGTTTATTATTATCTCTCCCACTCTCCTCATCACTGCTGAAGGAGTGCATTATGGGTTTGTTATTACTGTTGTTATTGTATTATGAATGGTCCTGAATCTGCGTGAAGGTGGAGTGTATAATCACCACGTGAGAGAGACAGAGAGAGAGAGAGAGAGGGAGGGGGAGAGAGAGAGAGAGAGAGAGAGAGAGAGGCACGTATGATCCATTCATTATGATTTCTGTCCAAACACGCGCGCATGCACACACAAACATGCAGCACCAAAACACATGCAACACACACCCACAAAAACTCATGCACGCCCAAATGTGCGCACGTGCATGCCTGCACACACACGCACACACACACAAACACGCACACACACGCACGCACGCACGCACGCACGCACACACGCACACACACACGCACACACGCACACACGCACGCACGCACACACACACACACACACATACACGCACACACACGCACGCACGCACGCACACACACACACACACACACACAAACTGACATGCAAGCGCATGCCTGCACACACACACACGCACACACACACACACACACACACACACACACACACACACACAAACTGACATGCAAGCGCATGCCTGCACCCACACACAAACACAGACACAATCGTGCGCACATGCACTCACGCATGCACGTACACACAATACACAAACACGCACTCTTACACAAAACCACATGCACGTACACACAAGCACGCACACACACACATCCACACACGCACAAACACACACAAACATTTTTGTGTAAGTTTAGGGAAAGGGAATGTCCCTGGAGAGAAACTACAAAGCAGTAGCCATTTTGAGAACTCGTTTTTAAATTTTATTTTTTATTATCACGGGACTAATTTTTTTGTACAAACAAAAGTTCCAACTGTCCTGTTAAACACAGCTGTTTGTTTTGTATGCAGTTTTCTGATGTCACTTTAAACACAGTAACCCTAACCCTGTGTGTGTTTCTGCACTGTGGCTGGGTCCGACCAGCTCTCACCGTACACTGGAGTGCAATATTAGCTTCTGTGTGAGTCCACCTTCCTAAGCCCCTCCCCTTCCTGTGACTGTCAGCACTTCCTGCCAATACAGGAAGTGACATGGTTAATGTTAGGTACTGGTCCTGGATGTGATACTGGCTTCCACAGTCTCCTTCAGTTTTTACTTTTCAAATAAAATGAGTTTCCTCAGCTTTTAAAACATCACTGTGTGAGAGCTTCGGTCACTGATTGTGTCTGTCTCACACAAACACACACACACACACACACTACCACTCATTCTCTCAGTCTCACACAAACACACACGCACTACCACTCATTCTCTCAGTCTCACACAATCACTGACAAACTCCCTCCCTCTCTCACATACACACACAGTCACACACACCCTCCCTCTCACACACATACACACTGCCACTCGCACATTTAACAGTGTTTACAGACATGGGAAAGCACAGAGACTCTCACACACATTCACACACTCACATTCTCACACAATCTCATGCATACAAATTCCTAACACACACTCGCTCACATGCACACACACACACACACTCACACTAACATACGCACCCTCATACACACACACACACACACACACACACTCACATACTAACATACGCACCCTCATACACACACACTAGCACACACGCGTGCACACTCACATACACGTACACGCACACACGTGCGTGCGGCAATGGGAAGCCAGTGGAGGCCAATGAGAAGCGGGGTGACATGAGCCGACCTGGGCTGACTGGTGATCAGGCGGGCTGCAGCATTCTGGACCAGCTGGAGGGGCTTGATGGCACACGCTGTTAGACCCCCATTAGTCTGGCTTCAGATCAGGCCACTCGACAGAGACCGCGCTCCTCTCCATCAGTGAATCACTCCATGCCGCACTCCATCCCTCTACTCTGTCCTCATTCTAGATCTTTCTGCTGCCTTTGACACTGTGGATCACTCCATCCTCCTGTCCGCCCTCCTCCTGTCAGCAACGGGCATCTGTGGCACAGCCCTGTACTGGATTGAGTCCTACCTCTCTGGCCGCTCCTTCCAGGTTGCCTGGGCTGGTACGGTATCGACACCTCGGCCCCTCGCCACAGGAGTTCCCCAGGGCTCAATCCTAGGCCCGCTTCTTTTTTCTCTTTACACTCTTTCCCTTGGCCCTCTTATCACTGCACATGGGCTATCCTACCACTGCTATGCGGACGATACCCAACTTTTCATCTCATTCCCACCATCTGATACACAGGTTTCAGCCTGTATCTCTGCTTGCCTGAGTGACATCCAGAGCTGGATGGACAACCATCATCTAAAGCTCAATCCAGGTAAGACTGAAATGACATTGCCATTACCTCTCCCCATCTGGATCTCTCCATTTCCCTAGGGGATACCACACTCACGCCATCACCCAGTGCAAGGAACCTCGGCGTGGTGATGGACAGCAGACTGTCCCTCTCCGAGAACATTGCGGCGGTGACCCGGTCATGCAGGTTCTTCCTATACAACATACGGAGAATCTGCCCCTTTCTCACCCCCTACTCGACCCAGCTCCTGGTCCAAGCAATGGTTCTGTCCCGCCTGGACTACTGCAATTCCCACTTGGCTGGCCTCCCAGCGTCCGCCATCAGACCCCTCCAACTTATCCAGAATGCAGCAGCTCATCTGGTCTTCAACCTTCCCAAATAGTCACACTTCACCCCCCTGCTTACTTCCCTCCACTGGCTGCCTGTAATGGCTCGCATCAAATTCAAAACATTGGTGCTAGCCTTCCAAGCAGTTAAGGGGTCTTCCCCAGCTTACCTACAAAAAATCATCAGACCCTACACCCCTGCCAGACCTCTTTGTTCAGCCTCCACAGGCCGCTTGGCACCTCCCCCTCTCCGAACCTCCATCTCACGCTCACGACTACTGTCTGTTCTGGCTCCACGGTGGTGGAACGAACTCCCCGTTGAGGTCAGAACTGTAGAATCTCTCCCCACCTTCAAGCGCAAACTGAAGACGCATCTCTTCAAACAGCATCTCTCCCCATCCCTCCCTACCTCCCTGTGAACCTGAATTGTTGTCTTTGTGATTTACGTACTGTTTCGGTATTTTTAGTTGGCTAGGTAAGCAGTATTTGGATAGTTAAGTTTGGTCACTTTTGCTTTGTTGTTTGTTTGTTTATTTGTTGTTAAAAAATAAATAAATAAATAAATAAAATAAAATAGGCCCTGGTCCTTATCTTTGTTGTACGGGTAGCAATTGAAATTGTACTTCCCTCTAGGGTCTTTCAGCGCACTTAGCCCTGGTTATGGGTATGCACTTTGTTGTACGTCGCTCTGGATAAGAGCGTCTGCCAAATGCCAATAATGTAATGTAAAAGAAGGCGTGTCGCTATCCCGTCGGCCGCCGGGGAACGGGGTGTGGGTGGTGTATCTAATACTAGCTCTAATTGAATCAGACGGGGTCCAATTGGCTACCAAATTGGGAGAAAAAGGGAAAAAATTGGATAAAAAAAAAAAAAATAAAGAACTGTAGAATCTCTTCCCATCTTCAAGCGCAAACTGAAGACGCACCTCTTCAAGCAGCACCTCTCCCTGTCCCTCCCTACCTCCCTGTGAACCTTAATTGTTGTCTTTCTGTGATTTACTTTTTTGTGTATCAGTATTTTTTAGTTTGGCTAAGTAAGCAGTGTTTGGCTAGTTAAGGGGTTTGGTCATACTATTGCGTTTGTTTGTTTGTTTGTTTGTTTAAAAAACAAGTGCACTTATCCCTGGTTATGGGTATGCACTTTGTTGTACGTCACTCTGGATAAGAACATCTGCCAAATGCCATTAATGTAATGTAATGTCTCTAATTATACCTATTTGTACCTGTCCCCATCTGTAACTTGGATGGCTGCAAAATAATGGTCTTTATTCATGTGATATTAGGGTAGGTCACTAGATGGCAGTGTTTGCCCTTGTTTGGGGCACACAGTAGCAGCACGATCTTGAGCCGCTTTGCAGACCTGCCCTAAAAGGGTTTGTCAGACAGACTGGGTGAAAAAACGTAATGAAACTCCCTCTAACCCCTAACCCCTAACCGTAACCCCTAACCCCTAACCCCTCTACCGCCCTTTAGAGCCCCTCCATGCGACTGTATTTGCATTCACAGACAAAATGATTGTGAACTGAGAAGGCGATTATTGAATTTTCCATAAGTGTCTGTGGCTTGCTTTTGAAGGTCAGTGGGGGATCCCTGTGTATGATGGATTTTAACAAGCTATTAATTTCTCTTAATTATGCTTTTCACGTTTTTTAATTTACCCTTATAAGCCACATTCTAACAAAATGAAGAATATAAGTCCCATGTTCACCTTATATTGCAAGTAATTACATACTGACCAAATTAGACTGAGGTGATTCAACAGGCTCCCGATTGCTTTGCTTTGATAATGAGCCAGACCTGCATTGTGTTAACTGGCGCTGGGGCAGGGCTGTGTGCTTTATACACAGGGCTGTGTGCTTTATACACAGGGCTGGACTGTGCTTTATACACAGGGCTATGTGCTTTATACACGGGGCTGTGTGCTTTATACACAGGGCTGTGTGCTTTATACACGGGGCTGTGTGCTTTATACACAGGGCTGGACTGTGCTTTATACACAGGGCTGTGTGCTTTATACACAGGGCTGGACTGTGCTTTATACACAGGGCTGTGTGCTTTATACACAGGGCTGTGTGCTTTATACACAGGGTTGTATAAATGACGAGCCAGACCTGCGTTGTATTAACTGGTGCGGTCACATTGCAGGTTTGACACAGTATAACTTGCAAAGCAAATAGGAGCCTGTTGATTCATTTCTATTTTTAATTAGATCAGTTTTCTTTAAGTAAAATGTATACTTATTGGCAGCACGGATGGTGCAGTGGGTAGCACTGCCCCCACACAGCAAGGAGGTCCTGGGTTTGAATCCTGGTTGGCCGGGGTCTGTGTGGAGTTTGCATGTTCTCCCCGTGTTTGTGTGGGTTTCCTCCGGGTACTCCGGTCTCCTCCCACAGTCCAAAGACATGCAGGTTAGGCTGATTGGAGAGTCTAAATTGGCCGTGGGTATGAGTGTGTGAGTGAATGGTGTGTGTACCCTGCGATGGACTGGCGACCTGTCCAGGGTGTATTCCTACCTTTCGCCCAATGTATGCTGGGATAGGCTCCAGCCCCCCTGCAACCCTGTTCAGGATAAGCAGGTTAAGATAATGAATGAATGAATGAATGAATGAATGTATACTTATTGAACGCTGTGGGGTAATGTGTCCTCTGTATCTAGTACCCCAGTTACTTGAGCTGTGGACAGCCGCAGCGCAGTGCCAGGGCTAACACTACGTTGAGGTTTCATTCATTATGTTTTTCTTTGACATTGCGTTCTTCATTAGGTCCGCTCTAGTGGCCACACTTTCACCGGTTAGGAGTTCATTCACCTCAGACTTTAACTTTCAAAAAAAATGTAATTGTTGTTCTTATATTTTATGCGTAAGTTAATTCATTAGAAACTTAAATTTAATTCTTGGTAGTTTCTGAGCAGTTCGATAAAAGCGTGTTCTCAATAGCACGTGTCCTGCTTATCTTCAGTCTCCCGTGGACAGAAACCCTGTTTGATCAATATTGACCCTAACAACGTTCTGCAAAGGCTGTGATCAGGATGCTGGCTATCCCTAAATGAACCAGTCGCCTGCCCTGCACTGCAGATTGATCTCCGTGGTCTCTGCTCACTCCATGAGAACGCCATCTCTGTGCCATGCACTAATGTGGTCTCTGCTCACTCCATGAGAACGCCATCTCTGTGCCATGCACTAATGTGGTCTCTGCTCACTCCATGAGAACGCCATCTCTGTGCCATGCACTAATGTGGTCTCTGCTCACTCCATGAGAACGCCATCTCTGTGCCATGCACTAATGTGGTCTCTGCTCACTCCATGAGAGTGCCATCTCTGTGCCATGCACTAACGTAGTCTCTGCTCACTCCATGAGAACGCCATCTCTGTGCCATGCACTAATGTGGTCTCTGCTCACTCCATGAGAACGCCATCTCTGTGCCATGCACTAACGTAGTCTCTGCTTACTCCATGAGAACGCCATCTCTGTGCCATGCACTAATGTGGTCTCTGCTCACTCCATGAGAACGCCATCTCTGTGCCATGCACTAATGTGGTCTCTGCTCACTCCATGAGAACGCCATCTCTGTGCCATGCACTAATGTAGTCTCTGCTCACTCCATGAGAACGCCATCTCTGTGCCATGCACTAACGTAGTCTCTGCTCACTCCATGAGAACGCCATCTCTGTGCCATGCACTAACGTAGTCTCTGCTCACTCCATGAGAACGCCATCTCTGTGCCATGCACTAACGTAGTCTCTGCTCACTCCATGAGAACGCCATCTCTGTGCCATGCACTAATGTGGTCTCTGCTCACTCCATGAGAACGCCATCTCTGTGCCATGCACTAATGTGGTCTCTGCTCACTCCATGAGAACGCCATCTCTGTGCCATGCACTAATGTGGTCTCTGCTCACTCCATGAGAACGCCATCTCTGTGCCATGCACTAATGTGGTCTCTGCTCACTCCATGAGAGTGCCATCTCTGTGCCATGCACTAACGTAGTCTCTGCTCACTCCATGAGAACGCCATCTCTGTGCCATGCACTAATGTGGTCTCTGCTCACTCCATGAGAACGCCATCTCTGTGCCATGCACTAACGTAGTCTCTGCTTACTCCATGAGAACGCCATCTCTGTGCCATGCACTAATGTGGTCTCTGCTCACTCCATGAGAACGCCATCTCTGTGCCATGCACTAATGCGGTCTCTGCTCACTCCATGAGAACGCCATCTCTGTGCCATGCACTAATGTAGTCTCTGCTCACTCCATGAGAACGCCATCTCTGTGCCATGCACTAACGTAGTCTCTGCTCACTCCATGAGAACGCCATCTCTGTGCCATGCACTAACGTAGTCTCTGCTCACTCCATGAGAACGCCATCTCTGTGCCATGCACTAACGTAGTCTCTGCTCACTCCATGAGAACGCCATCTCTGTGCCATGCACTAATGTGGTCTCTGCTCACTCCATGAGAACGCCATCTCTGTGCCATGCACTAATGTGGTCTCTGCTCACTCCATGAGAACGCCATCTCTGTGCCATGCACTAATGTGGTCTCTGCTCACTCCATGAGAACGCCATCTCTGTGCCATGCACTAATGTGGTCTCTGCTCACTCCATGAGAATGCCATCTCTGTGCCATGCACTAACGTAGTCTCTGCTCACTCCATGAGAATGCCATCTCTGTGCCATGCACAAATGTGGTCTCTGCTCACTCCATGAGAGTGCCATCTCTGTGCCATGCACTAATGTGGTCTCTGCTCACTCCATGAGAACGCCATCTCTGTGCCATGCACTAACGTAGTCTCTGCTCACTCCATGAGAACGCCATCTCTGTGCCATGCACTAACGTGGTCTCTGCTCACTCCATGAGAACGCCATCTCTGTGCCATGCACTAATGTGGTCTCTGCTCACTCCATGAGAACGCCATCTCTGTGCCATGCACTAATGTGGTCTCTGCTCACTCCATGAGAATGCCATCTCTCTGTACTCTCCGTGATTCTGGGTTGGGGTTGCATATCGTCATGATGCAGTGATTCTGGGTTAGGGTTGCATATCGTCATGATGCAGTGATTCTGGGTTGGGGTTGCATATCGTCATGATGCAGTGACTCGGTGTATGATGGAATAGCTCCCCAATGGTCTGTAATGAGTGTAGAAATGCCTACTGCCTTTATCTATTACACATCCACACCAAACCTTATTCCGATCGATTCCCCAACAACATTGATCTCCAGACTTTTTAATATTTATTTACAGCCTCCGGCACACCTTCCCTGGATTGCGACGAAAAGGTTTTTTGTTTTTTCTTATTTGCATACATAAATATAAATGTTGGCAGGTTCAATGCCAGACGACTTGCACAAAGCAACAGGTGCTTTAGGTATGATTGGATGGCTTTTTTATATTAATAAAATTCAATACACTACAGTGATATTTGTACCTGTCCTTCAGTGATAATAATAACTGATTAATTAGAAACTGGGTTTCTATTGATGCTTGTTTGTTTATTCACTTTTCTTGTCCTTCTGTTTGTCTATAAAATATAATTGACTTTACTTGATTTTGAATTTTGATCATTCTGAGAGGAATATGTTGATAGTAGGGTTAGAGACCCTAACCCTAACCTTAACGTTAATCCTAACCCTAACCCTACTATCAACATATTCCTCTCTGTAACATTATTCCTCTGTAACACTATTCCTCTCTGTAACACTATTCCTCTGTAACACTATTCTTCTGTAACACTATTCCTCTGTAACACTATTCTTCTGCAACACTATTCCTCTCTCTAACACTATTCCTCTGTAACACTATTCCTCTGTAACACTATTCGTCTCTGTAACATTATTCCTCTGTAACACTATTCCTCTGTAACACTATTCTTCTGTAACACTATTCCTCTCTGTAACACTATTCCTCTGTAACACTATTCCTCTCTGTAACACTATTCTTCTGTAACACTATTCCTCTGTAACACTATTCCTCTGTAACACTATTCCTCTTGTCGTGTCTAGGAAACGACAGAGTCCAAATCGTCAATTTGTCGAAAAACATCTTCGCGAGGGAAAAGGCGACACCAGGCAGCAAGATCTTCAGGAAAATCAGATTTTATTAGCACACGTGCATAAAGCCGGATCAGCTCTCCAGAACTGAACCCCGACTGACATTTGTACACCCATTTTATACACAGTTACTCCACCTACAACTCCTCCTCAAACCTCATTCTGGCAAATTACCCACACTTTTCTTATCGTAACTCCTCCCAACGCTCCTCCCACAACGTCATTGTGGCAAATTGCAAACGGTCCTTATGCTCTGCCAACTCTGTACAAAGTTCAGGGCATTCTGCCAACTACGTGTCCTCACTTCACCCCGCACCTGCTCTTGGCAAACTACCAGACCTCACAAAGTTCTGGATGCCCTCCCTCTAACACGTCATCCATACACGTCACTCTGTATCTTTCACTTTTATAAGACGAACTAAGCAGCAGTAATCATTGAAAATATACAGACAAACTAAACATTTCATTAATATTCACTTCTAATATACTTTTCTAATCTACAGACATACTAAACATTTGATTAATTATTCTCTTCTAAGGGCGTAAATGTACGTAGCATTCTTTGCTCTCATTTCGACAGTTTTCACGGTGGTTTCTTGCGTTTTCATAAGCTCAGCTATAATTAATGTTCTAGGTCAAATAGATACACTTCTGGCATAAAACATTGAGAGTCCCGGAGAAATCAGCTGTACAGTCATATCTTGCTCTGCCCGTGTCCTTGACAGTTTGGTCTACACAGTTCAAGACGGGCCCCCCCCTGCCAGCTGGCTGGGCTCACTGTGTAATCCTAGCACAATTTAGCAGTTAATCAGTTTGAAACTATACAGGGTACATATCATACTTTAATACAGATATATTGATAAACTTTTAGCACACATCGTCGAGAGTTTTGGAGGAACCAGCCTGCTCACTAAGGCGGAGTCTGATTTTTACTTGTGATTGGTTATCATGCTTTTAGGAGGGAGATCTTTTGTTCTGTTAATTTTCCCCTACACTCTGTAACACTATTCCTCTGTAACACTATTCCTCTGTAACACTATTCCTCTCTGTAACACTATTCCTCTGTAACACTATTCCTCTCTGTAACACTATTCCTCTATAACACTATTCCTCTCTGTAACACTATTCCTCTGTAACACTATTCCTCTGTAACACTATTCCTCTCTGTAACACTATTCCTCTATAACACTATTCCTCTCTGTAACACTATTCCTCTCTGTAACACTATTCCTCTGTAACACTATTCCTCTATAACACTATTCCTCTCTGTAACACTATTCCTCTGTAACACTATTCCTCTCTGTAACACTATTCCTCTATAACACTATTCCTCTCTGTAACACTATTCCTCTGTAACACTATTCCTCTGTAACACTATTCCTCTCTGTAACACTATTCCTCTATAACACTATTCCTCTCTGTAACACTATTCCTCTCTGTAACACTATTCCTCTGTAACACTATTCCTCTATAACACTATTCCTCTGTAACACTATTCCTCTCTGTAACACTATTCCTCTATAACACTATTCCTCTCTGTAACACTATTCCTCTCTGTAACACTATTCCTCTCTGTAACACTATTCCTCTGTAACACTATTCCTCTGTAACACCATTCCTCTCTGTAACACTACTCCGCTCGGTAACATTTGTAATTTATTCCAATCCACAGTGCAATAGGTCTGCCAGGATAACAACCCTTAGAGGAAGTACCAAAAGTCCGCTCTCTGAAGCACTCGACAGTGATTAGTCATTTCTGGAACAATCTCAGGAGGGTCAGGTTCTGGCAGACTGCGGTGTGAAACTCTAATGAGCTACACTCGCGAGCGTTTAGGATTGCAGCTCATTTGCTGAGAACTGCTCCAATCGCTGAGCCTCTAAGTGTCCACCTGTGCACACAGAGCGTATCTGTGACCAGCTTCACAGCCTGCTTGTGCCGGGACTGAGAATAGATCTGGTATCGGCTTTGCCCCCTATAGTGAGATAAAATTACCCCTGCTGTTTTGGACTCTTGGGTAATATTGATTCTCCTTACAGGACTGCAATCTGAAATGGCGGTGCATTCTATTGGCTATGTTTTTGCTAAAAGGGAAGGACTTTACAGTACTCCCATTTTAGGAGCATTTGCTGGACATTTGCAACTTGGAAAAAATATACAAGCACATCTATTAATTGCTCCTAAATGTTTTCATTGCATTAAGATGTGGCTGAGGGTACGACCTGCAATGCAGCCATTGTCTCCTGCAGGATGTAACTGAGTCTAACCCTAACCCTAACCCTAAATGTACCTGGATATGAGCGTCTGCCAAATGCCAATAATGTAATGGCGATTGTTACTGCATAGCAACGCTGCTGTTTGTATTGATTAGAACACACTAGCCACCTTTAGTGCCCTCACCCTAGCCCTAGCCCTAACCCCTCACCCCTAACCCCTAACCCCTCACCCTAGACCTAACCCCTAACCCCTCACCCCTAGCCCTAACCCCTCACCCTAGACCTAACCCCTAACCCCTAACCCCTAGCCCTAGACCTAACCCCTAACCCTAGACCTAACCCCTAACCCCTAACCCCTAGCCCTAGACCTAACCCCTAACCCTAGACCTAACCCCTAACCCCTAACCCCTAACCCCTAACCCCTAACCCCTAGCCCTAGTTGGCTGGCAGGGCGAGTGCCAGCAGCCATGGAGCTGCCCTCCTTTACATGGTGTTCTGTCAGCGCCCAACATAAGCAGGACTTTAATTCTGAGAGAGGGAGAGAGAGAGTGAGAGCGAGGGAGAGAGAGGGAGGGTGAGACAGAGAGAGAGGCAGAGAGAGAGGGAGGGAGAGAGAGAGAAGGAGGTAGAAAGAGAGGAGAGGGAGAGACAGAGAGACAGAGAGGGAGAAAGGAGAGGGAGAGGGAGAGAGAGGGGGAGAGGGAGGGAGAGAGAGGCACAGGTGTGACACACTCACCTTACCGTGGCCAGAAAGTATTATTTTCCAGTCGTCACTTTTTCCAGTGCAGTTTTTAAAAAGGTTTTGTATCTCAGCTCAATCTTTAGATGGAGGGAAGATGGAGTTACGCTGTCAGCAGTTATTGGTTTTTCTTCATTCTCTGCGCATAATTACCCAGCGAGCCCGATCAATGAATCTCTTTCCCATGTTCTGAAGTTTCGTTTTGTTTTCTTTCATCTTTTAATTGGACAGCAGGATGTTGCCCGAGATGATGAAACTGTGTGCATGCTCCAGCCTCTGCAACTGTCCTGCGGGGGGTTTGTGTGAATCTGGCAACCCTGAGCCTCACACCTGCTTCTGTGGCTCTCCTCCACACAGAGACTCGGCCCCACAGGGAGTGCCCCAGCCCCCTCTCTGGGGATGTTGCCAGATCACAGAAATACCCCTGCCAATTTCACAAGCCTTTTTCTGCACACTCGATGAAACCATCCAAGTTTAGTGCATCAGTCATTGCAATATAATTTTGATTATGCTACCAAAATATGCTAATACATGGGAAGTCTACTATCTTATCTCTCTAGTGCCATCACAAGCTTTCTAATTAAAGGAAATATTTAATGCACTATGTTGGCAGAGATAGTTATCCAAATAAATAGTTATCTGGTTCGTTTTTACAAGGACCTCAGTGTCTGCAGGTTTAACTCCAGTCCTGGAGGGCCGCAGTGTCTGCAGGTTTAACTCCAGTCCTGGAGGGCCGCAGTGTCTGCAGGTTTAACTCCAGTCCTGGAGGGGGTGCTGTATCTGCAGGTTTAACTCCAGTCCTGGAGGGCTGCAGTGTCTGCAGGTTTAACTCCAGTCCTGGAGGGCCGCTGTGTCTGCAGGTTTAACTCCAGTCCTGGAGGGCTGCAGTGTCTGCAGGTTTAACTCCAGTCCTGGAGGGCCACAGTGTCTGCAGATTTAACTTGGAGAGGGTGCTATGTTGTTCTGTGGGTTTGTGTATCACCATGTTTTTGTTGTTGCTCCTTGAGCCAAATAGTTGATTTATTAGTTTACAGAGTCTGGCTCGCTGATGTGGGGTTGGGGTGGGGGGGTGGGTTTAAGGATTTTAGCACACATCACCACACTCCACATCTACACCTCCTTCAGAACCCAGTCCCCAAATCTGTCTCCCATAGCAACGTTTCACCTGCCTTGGAATGCCACTTAACAATTCACACATTTCTAAAACTTCTACCAATATAGTACTCAACTGGGTACAGGGGATTGGGTGGGACTATATCAGGATCAGTGGTGATTGGGTGGGACTACATCAGGATCAGTGGTGATTGGGTGGGACTGTATCAGGATCAGTGGTGATTGGGTGGGACTATATCAGGATCAGTGGTGATTAGGTGGGACTGTATCAGGTGTAACTCTGTGTATCCTGGGTGTAGTGTTGGTGTAACACTGTGTATCCTGGGTGTAGTGTTGGTGTAACACTGTGTATCCTGGGTGTAGTGTTGGTGTAACTGCGTATCCTGGATGTAGTGTTGGTGTAATCTGTGTATCCTGGGTGTAGTGTTGGTGTAATCTGTGTATCCTGGGTGTGGTGTAACACCGTGTATCCTGGGTGTAGTGTTGGTGTAACACTGTGTATCCTGGGTGTAGTGTTGGTGTAACGCTGTGTATCCTGGGTGTAGTGTTGGTGTAATCTGTGTATCCTGGGTGTAGTGTTGGTGTAACTCTGTGTATGCTGGGTGTAGTGTTGGTGTAACTCTGTGTATCCTGGGTGTAGTGTTGGTGTAATCTGTGTATCCTGGGTGTAGTGTTGGTGTAACTCTGTGTATCCTGGGTGTGGTGTAATCTGTGTATCCTGGGTGTAGTGTTGGTGTAACACTGTGTATCCTGGGTGTTGTGTTGGTGTAACACTGTGTATCCTGGGTGTAGTGTTGGTGTAACTCTGTGTATCCTGGGTGTAGTGTTGGTGTAACTCTGTGTATCCTGGGTGTAGTGTTGGTGTAACTCTGCGTATCCTGGGTGTAGTGTTGGTGTAACTCTGCGTATCCTGGGTGTAGTGTTGGTGTAACTCTGTGTATCCTGGGTGTAGTGTTGGTGTAACTCTGTGTATCCTGGTTCTAGTGTTGGTGTAACTCTGTGTACTGGTCTACAACACAATAAAGTGTGTAAAAAGTGAAGGGGTCTGAATACCAGTATGTACTTGTGTATTTATATGCAGAATAAGCTTCTCCATGGTGCTGGTTTGAGTTTACGTTATGGTTAGAACACTCCAGAGCATTAGCCTGGACACGCCCATCCACTCAGTTCATCCAGCTTGCATTTCACAAAAAATGCATTTTGTGAATAATCTTTGAGCTCTGCCTGCCTAAATTAAAAGAAGTTTGGACACAATTGAATTAATTATTGAATCATTTCAGTCAAAATTTACTTATTTCCTCCCAACACAAAGTTCTATCAAAAACAAATAAACTGGAGTTGAGTGCAGTCAGATCATGAATCTGATTGACAGCTCCAGAGCTAGAGCCTGAAAGCAGTCTGGTTTCTCATTTTGAGGGTTTCTAGCGCAGAGATGTTTTCACACTTCTCCGATCTGTGTCAGAGACGACCTCTGATGAACAGGTAAACTCACCAGCCATGACTCTATTAAAGCAAAACAGCATCAATATTTTCAATCATTTCACGCATCTGCATTTTTAATAAGAGGAATCAGTCATAAGTAATTTCAAATTAGTAATCCAGTAATAAATTATTCAAAAATATAAATTTATTTTACCGCAGGGTAATTTATGTAAAAGATGTGGCAGCTTGACGAAAGAACAGGTGTCACCTCATGCAAAATCTGAATTTATATAAAAGCCACATCAAGTCGATTAACTATATTAGACTGCCCACATTGATCAATAAACCATATTAGACTGCCCACATTCATCAATAAACCATATTAGAGTGCCCACATTAATCAATAAACCATATTAGACTGCCCACATAAGGGTGTACTGTAACAGACGTGCATGATCAGACTCATAAGGGTGTACTGTAACAGACGTGCATGATCAGACTCATATGGGTGTACTGTAACAGACGTGCATGATCAGACTCATAAGGGTGTACTGTAACAGACGTGCATGATCAGACTCATATGGGTGTACTGTAACAGACGTGCATGATCAGACTGATAAGGGTGTACTGTAACAGACGTGCATGATCAGACTCATATGGGTGTACTGTAACAGACGTGCATGATCAGACTCATATGGGTGTACTGTAACAGACGTGCATGATCAGACTCATATGGGTGTATTGTAACAGACGTGCATGATCAGACTCATAAGGGTATACTGTAACAGACGTGCATGATCAGACTCATAAGGGTGTACTGTAACAGACGTGCATGATCAGACTCATAAGGGTGTACTGTAACAGACGTGCATGATCAGACACATAAGGGTATACTGTAACAGACGTGCATGATCAGACTGATAAGGGTTTACTGTAACAGACGTGCATGATCAGACTCATA
>NC_083760.1:96679872-96717372 GCF_963514075.1 Conger conger | reverse complement strand
AATTCTTGAATGGCAATATCTCTTGGGGGTCTAATTTGTCAATTATCGGGGTCTAATTTGTCTCCACTTTTATGAATGGGGACATAAGACCCCGGTTCCAGGTGTCAGAAAGCACCTGAGCTCCAGTGAAGCTTCATGTTTCTCAGGAGTGATGGATGTATGTAGTGTGTCTGGATCTTAACTAACAGCCTCTACATGCATGGGTCATTTCTTTATAGAAATATGTTAGTGTTCAGATGTCTGTGGATCAGTGCTGGTATGTATACGGTCTGTGGTGTGTCAGTGCTGAGATGTGTGTGGTCTGTAGTGTGTCAGTGCTGAGATGTGTGTGGTCTGTAGTGTGTCAGTGCTGAAATGTGTGTGGTCTGTGGTGTGTCAGTGCTGAGATGTGTGTGGTCTGTAGTGTGTCAGTGCTGAGATGTCTATTGTCTGTGGTGTGTCAGTGCTGATCTGCATATTGTCTGTAGTGTGTCAGTCGGAATAGAAGGGGAATGAAATAACAGGATTAGCAGGATGAAAGGAGTCTTGAAAATGGGCCTGGCATTAAATCCACTATGAGATCAAGTTTCTTTCTTCTGTCAGCATTGTCTTTGGGAACTATGCTGTAGTCTGAGCAACTGCTACTGGTGCAAACCGAATGACATCAAACAGCTGAAATGGAGTAGATGACCTGGGGGTGTTCTAAGCGCGACACATCAAGTTGATTGGCTGATGCATTTGGTCATTGCCTGAATCTAGAGTATGAAATTACAGAGCAGAGTCAGGGAGAGTTACAGAGCAGAGTCTAGCAGAGTTTGAACTTACAATAGTCCGATAACATGAAAAGAAACCCATTTGTATGTGTGAACTGAGATAATGGCTGCCCGTCTCTCCTAAAATTGTCTGTTGCTGTGAAGATGTGTCACTGACAGTGATGGCAGACTAAGTATGGTCTGGAGAGGATAATTACTGTCTTTATTTGCAATGTGGCTGTTATCTGTTTAGTGTGTGTTTAGTGTCTGCTCCCATTACCACCAACCAGAGAACTGAAAGGCCTGACATCAAAACTCAGTCCACCAATCAGAAATGAGTCATGTCTAGTGTTCTGCAGGAGAGCTCTGTTGGTGACAGAGATTAGGGCAGGTATGGAGGAATGGCTCCATTCAGGTGTGTTCAGGTGTATTCAGGTGTGTCCAGGTGTGGTCAGGTACAGCAGCAGACTTGCGGTTGCAGTTTGCTGCAGTTGCACACTGGGGACCGGGGTTCGATTCTCGGTCCTGCCAAAAGCCAAGTTTGGCCGGCTCACGTGGGGCAGCAATAATTGGCTCGCTGCTCCAGAGGGAGGGACTTGGCAGGGTTATTAGATCGCCGCACAATAAGCACCTCGGGCGCCTCGGAATCACGGCAACGGGCACGAGACGAGACGGCTTGAAGAAGGGGTACAGGCGGTACATCTAATACGACTACCTCCAGTTGAATCAGACGAGGTACAATTGGCTACCAAATTGGGAGAAAAAGGGAAAAATCTGGAAAAAATTTATAAAAAAAAAAAAAAAAGGTTTACACAGAGATTAGCTACATGTGGTTACATTGCTGTATTTCAGATTAAATATCGAACTGTCTAATCCTTTCTCTCTTCGGTTCTGCATAGAAATGTATTGTTCATTTGCCATAATAAGATCATGAATAAAATCTGAAGGGAAAATAATATAATGTAATGTATCAAATGCAGCTTTTAAAAAACTGTAATTATGCTTTGTTTAGTTTCAGAGAGAGGATATTTGTTCCCCTGTCATGCAGAGGCACTCCGCTCATCTCGTTTGTTTAATGGCCGTGTGTTCTGCTTTGACCAGCAGACTGTGCTTTTCCATTGTGCTCGTCTCTTTGTGCTTAATTTGGGCACTGTTCTGCTTTTACTCCCTGCATTGGTTGGAACGCTGCACTCCTGAATATGCTCCCTGTGAAAAGTGTGTGTGTGTGTGAGTGTGTATGTGTGTGTGAGTGTGTATGTGTGTGCGAGTGTGTGTGTGTGAGTGCGAGTGTGTGTGTGCGAGTGTGTGTGTGCTAATGTGTGTGTGTGTGTGTGAGTGTGTATGTGTGTGCGAGTGTGTGTGTGTGAGTGCGAGTGTGTGTGTGTGAGTGCGAGTGTGTGTGTGCGAGTGTGTGTGTGCTAATGTGTGTGTGTGTGTGTGAGTTTGTGTGTGAGTGTGTGTGTGTGTGTATTTATCTCCTGAATATGCTCCCTGTGGAAAGGCATTTCAGGTCACCCAGGAAAGCTGCTGGATGCCTGTGTGTGTGAGACATGATTCATAAAGGCAGATCAGGATAGATTCTGTCAGTGAAATCATGACGGAGCATGAGAAACAGCCCAAAGTCTCCTCTGCACTATTTTGTATTCAGAGGGGTGGGGTGAGACTGTAAACAGTATAAGGACAATTATTAAATGTTTAGAAGTTTAGGCTCAGCAGAAAAAAACAAAACCAATACGAAGAAGCCCATGCAGACACGAGGAGATCATGCAAATTATGACCTTCTTACTGTGAAGCAACAGTGCTCCCTACTGCACTGCCCTGCCCAAAATTGTTTTCATATAAAACGTGATCTCAGTTCCATAATTGCAGTCTCCCTCCTACTGCACAACACATATTAAACCACCTGTCAAAGCACAAAGCTTCAGGAAATGGCGACAATTTCCTGTTTGGCTTAAATCACATAAGCGGTGTGACTGCTGCATTTCACTGTGAATCAGTTTAGATGCTTAAAGCAGTCAGATATTGCAGAGGTGCTCCTGAATAAAAGGGTGGTGGCCATGGTAACCACTGCTTATGACTCAGAAACAGCACCTAACAGGATTTAAAACGTTCATTTAAACAGAAAGGTGCGGATGAACACAATGCTGTAAACCGTGGGCGGACGGACTGACGCAGTGCCATCTGCTTCCCCTACATCATACTGATTCAGGCCACACCCCTGACACACCCACCGAGAGCAACACACCTCAAAGCCTGTTGCAAAACGTTGGGAGGAAAGATCGTTCAACGCAGAAACCACAGCAAAACATTTTCTAATTGAAAATCCCAGTTCTGGTAGGGTGGAGCTCTTTTTGCACATTGACAGGAATGATCTTTGTTCTTTCATTCCAGTAACACAGGGATAATTCCAGTTTCTGGTTTTAAACAGGTGTACTAAAGGATGTTTCATTCTGATCTGTCTCACAGTCAAACACAGGTAAATAATAAATGAACACAGTTCAGTCTAAATAAGGGCTGCCCCACCCTGTTTCTAGAGAATAGCAGAATCAGATGTGCCACATTAGGGCTGGTGTGAGAACACACAGGACCACAGCAGTGCTTGTGCTCTTCTGTGTACTCTAGCTGGTGGCTCGATATGGGCCTTTAGTGGCTGTATCTGGACTGCCACAACTGTGTTTTTCCTTTGATATGTATTGCTCTCCAAAGATTGACTTGGTACAAAATAAAGTATTTTTATTATAGCCTATTATAATTTACGGAGTAATTTATGCCTGAACTCAGATTGGCTATTGTCTGCTTGCCCGAAAAACTTGATGTCAATCTCATCATACAAATTAAAGGGGTCATCTATTGCTTATACTGCAATGAATATCTCCAACGAGTTTCCCAATCTTTCAAATCGATGCGCTGTGTCAACAGTTGTTTTAGGAATTACTTCACTTAGTAGGGAGAAGGTATAAATGTTAAATTTATATCAGAACTAAATCAGTTGGTTTAAATCAAATTATGGTGCAACTAGCCTATGTTTAAACTTTATACTGGTGCCCCAGGCTGCTGATGTCCAGGGACAGGGTTGGGTTATGGTTAGCGTTAGGTTAGGGTTAGGTTTTGGGTTGGGTTGGGTAAAGGTCAGGGTTAGGGTTATGGTTAGGTTAGGGTTGTGTTATGGTTAGGGTTAGGGTTAGGTAAATAAGAAATCTTTATTTCCCAAGTTGTCCCATATTAGGGCCTCTTGGGAAATAAAAGTTTGCACTGGCCATTCAGGGTACTGAAGCCTTTAAGTAGGAAGAATTTGGTCCCTCTTGTGTCGGTGCTCTATGTGCGTTGGTTCAGTCCTCTTGGAAATTGAGAGCTAAGTTTGAGAATCCAGTGTTTCTCAAACCTGCGTCTCTCCTCCGGTGTCCAATTATTGCTTGTTTGAAGGCCCGATATTTCTAGAGTTAGGGTTAGGGTTAGGTTTAGGCTCTGATCTAAATACACAATGAAATCATCTTGAAAGGCTCCAGCACAGTGGAATCATTAATGAGTGATGTCTCAACTCCACTCCTATTGTCTTCAGCAGAAGCTGTTTTTCTACATTAATGGAGTCTGAAGGCAGTGCCTTCTTTAGTTTTAGAGATTTCAAAGGGAAACAAGCTAATATACAGCTAAAATAACATGCTCACATTTTACATTCAAGATAAGTAATTATTTTCTGTTACCTTCCTTTTATGAATAAAACATCCAATAAAGATTTATGCACTGTAAATACAATTTACGTCTTGAATGTTGCACAGTATTGGAAAAAATGCTCAGAATACTTGTTGCAGCCCATCAGGATTAAAATGAGGTTTTGAAACAGAATTATTGAAGTCACAGGTGGAACCAGTCCTGCTCCTTGTGCAGACATTTGCAACAGCAAAGGGGTTCCTGCAACACATGCCAGTGCGTCCGATTGCTTTTCATGGATGTGTAGAGTTTGGTATGTTTATTTGGTGGCTATTTGGATCATAATAAAGATTTGTGTGCTGTATAAGTGAACTATTTTTGATGGTAATATCTTAGGATGCTGTTATGATTTCCAGTGGTGTACTGTTTGGCTTTCAAAATTTGATATTTACTGGGATTTATGTGGATCCAGTCAACCTGTCAAACTTTAGTTTAAGATTTAGTGTCATTCCACAGAAGATGTGCACCAGTGAATCTGCAGCTTGAACATGGATATTATGATGTGTATTGGCCTGGTTTGACATGGATATGGTGTGTATTGGCCTGGTTTGACATGGATATAGTGCATATTTGCCTAGTTTTGCATGGATATGGTGTGTACTGGCTTGGTTTGGCATGGATATGGTGCATATTCGCCTAGTTTTGCATGGATATGGTGTGTATTGGCCTGGTTTGGCATGGATATAGTGCATATTTGCCTGGTTTGGCATGGATATGGTGTGTATTGGCCTGGTCTGGCATGGATATGGTGTGTATTGGCCTGGTTTGGCATGGATATGGTGTGTATTGGCCTGGTCTGGCATGGATATAGTGTGTATTGGCCTGGTTTGGCATGGATATAGTGTGTATTGGCCTGGTGTGGCATGGATATGGTGTGTATTGGCCTGGTCTGGCATGGATATGGTGTGTATTGGCCTGGTTTGGCATGGATATGGTGTGTATTGGCCTGGTTTGGCATGGATATGGTGTGTATTGGCCTGGTTTGGCATGGATATGGTGTGTATTGGCCTGGTTTGACCTATTGTGACAACTGTGATGTCTAGGGTATGTCACCCAAAATTATTTCTACTTGCAGTATCATCTAAATCCCAGTGGTGTCACTGTAGGCATTGGATTATTGCAATTGTCTGACTAAATTATAATTAATGATCAATTTGAATCCTTATGAAAGCCATTTGTGGAGGTAATTCACCAGGTATAGAAGGGAGTGTGACATGGACAGAATGTCAAACACATCACAGTGCAACAGGGCCCTTCTGCTACACTGCACTCCACCCATTCAATTTATGTTAACACTGATGCAGCAGACATTTAAAGCGATACCTGGCTGGTTTTAGAAGTGTAACTGCATTTGTATCAGATAATTATTTTATTGAAAGCATAAAATAAAACCCTCAAAGGCTTGATGCCAAAAGCAGCTCATTGAACATGCAATGCTCACATTGTGCCCTCTCGAGTAACATCTAGGTTGAATGAAAAGATTTAGGGCAGGTGTGTGGGTTTAGATAAGGTGTGTGGGTTCAGGGCAGGTGTGTGGGTTCAGTCACCCATCTATGGTTGTAATAGTTATGCATTTGTTTCACTTTATGAAAGACATTGATTGCACAGTATTGGAGAGTGCAAATAGCTTTTTAGACACTATTGTTCTTGTGATTGCCAAATGTAATGTAATGTATATATTCACATACACACACACACACCCTCACACATACACACACACTCTCAGACACACACACACCCTCACACACATACACACACACTCTCAGACACACACACACCCTCACACACATACACACACACACTCTCACACACACACACACACACACACACACACACATACACATACACATGATTATGCTTACCCTTACCCTAACCCTAACCCTCACTTATAACATACAGCCATACAAATGATTACGCTTCTGGGAGAAAAAAGAGGTCCTGGAACCTCACACACGTTCTAATTCTACCCTGGCTGCATTCTAACATTCTATCACCACCATCAAAATGTTGCATTTCACATTCAAACACCTGCCACCACAGCTGGAACATCTACACATTTTCTCATTCGCTAGATAGACTTTCACATGGCAACAGGAGATACATGGATATCGCCACATCTAGTGAGGATAATCAGTGCACAAAACAGGTGTTTTAACTGCACAGTTTAAGATCTGCCTCATTTGCAAAATGTGATTCGTAGGCAGTGCCATTTGCTGATTGCGTAATGAGCTGTAGCCTTTGCAAATAAGAATAATTTCAGGTACACTGCGACTGTTGCAATACACCCTCGTAAGGCTGCCTTTTGTGCTGTGAGCCTCATGTCTGGCCTTGATCTGTTTCAGTATTGGCGAGCAGGAACTCACCAGGGCTCTGTAATAAATGTTATTTTCTTTTGTTTTTGTTCACAAATAGAGTTTTTCTAATTTGACAATCAACAAAATGTAACTCCCAAACCCTGATAACAAAAAAATTTCAATTGAATGTATTATTACTGGCATTTGGCAGATGCTCTTATCCAGAGTGACGTACAGTTGATTAGCAGGAGACAATCCTCCCCTGGAGCAATGCAGGGTTAAGACCTATAAGACTTGGGGCTTTTGGGACCAGGGCACTCATTCCACCAGTGCCCCCGGTTATGACACACGTGACATACTCTAGTGGGAACAAACTTTCCATCAGTCCCCGTAACATATTTGGCCTTGTACACTGACTGTTCTTGGTTGCCAGATTGACCAGGGAACGGTTTAGAAGGGCGAGAGCCATCACGCTGAGAATGACCTCGTCTGTAGTTCCCCCTCCATCCTTACGGATCAGCATGAACTCGTCAGCTAACGTAGCTGCTTCGAGCTGTTTGGGCTTTCCGCTCCGTTACGTACGTGGCGACCGAGTCAGACACAGAACTTCTAAACTGCTCGAGGGCAATTAAATCCCAGAGTTTGGCGTACGTATCTGCACCAGCCGCTGCACACCACCGTGTCAGCTGCAGTAGCATCTCCCAAACAAACTCAACATGCGATTGTTTGTCCCGGCGTTTCCAGGTCCGATTACCTTTGTTGATACGCTTCGGGAACAAGCTTATAGGCTTTCAACACTGCTTCCTTTATTGTACTAAAAGAACAAGCTTGTTCAAGAGTCAATGCCGTTCTTTTTCTTTGATAGCCTCATTTGATTTGATTTTAGCGCGTTACATTTTTTCCTTGCTTTCTAATTCAGCAAGCTTCAATTTAAACTCCAACTCGCTTAATTGAGACATTTTATCAGTTTTGAAGAGACCACGTTCTATTGCTAGTGTAGTTAAATAAGCTCTGAGGTCGCCAACCTTTTTATCTGTGACCTCGCTCACTTAATCCCAATAACAGGCCAACAGCAGCAACTCGTCTTTAACAAAAGTCCCCAACAAAAACTCAGATGGCCTAAATAAGAATTTGTTAACTCGTGGATTCTCGTGTAATTGTACGAGACCCTTTTTACGAGTTGTACACATTCAAAATTCCAGTTATGACAAAACACTACAACGCGTCACCGTAAGTCAAATACTTCTCTGAACACAGGACTGACAACGGAAAAAGAATGTAGCAAGCGATTGAAGGCCAGACAACCAGACCTACCTCACCCTGCACCATTTAAACAGCCAGACCTCTCTCACCCTTCACCATTTAAACAGCCAGACCTATCTCACCCTGCACCATTTAAACAGCCAGACCTATCTCACCCTGCACCATTTAAACAGCCAGACCTCTCTCACCCTGCACCATTTAAACAGCCAGACCTATCTCACCCTGCACCATTTAAACAGCCAGACCTCTCTCACCCTGCACCATTTAAACAGCCAGACCTCTCTCACCCTGCACCATTTAAACAGCCAGACCTATGTCACCCTACACCATTTAAACAGCCAGACCTATCTCACCCTGCACCATTTAAACAACCAGACCTGTCTCACCCTGCACCATTTAAACAGCCAGACCTCTCTCACCCTGCACCATTTAAACAGCCAGACCTATCTCACCCTGCACCATTTAAACAGCCAGACCTCTCTCACCCTGCACCATTTAAACAGCCAGACCTACCTCACCCTGCACCATTTAAACAGCCAGACCTACCTCACCCTGCACCATTTAAACAGCCAGACCTATCTCACCCTGCACCATTTAAACAACCAGACCTGTCTCACCCTGCACCATTTAAACAGCCAGACCTATCTCACCCTACACCATTTAAACAGCCAGACCTATGTCACCCTGCACCATTTAAACAGCCAGACCTCTCTCACCCTGCACCATTTAAACAGCCAGACCTATCTCACCCTGCACCATTTAAACAGCCAGACCTATCTCACCCTGCACCATTTAAACAGCCAGACCTATCTCACCCTGCACCATTTAAACAGCCAGACCTATCTCACCCTGCACCATTTAAACAGCCAGACCTCTCTCACCCTGCACCATTTAAACAGCCAGACCTATCTCACCCTGCACCATTTAAACAGCCAGACCTATCTCACCCTGCACCATTTAAACAGCCAGACCTCTCTCACCCTGCACCATTTAAACAGCCAGATCTATCTCACCCTGCACCATTTAAACAGCCAGACCTCTCTCACCCTGCACCATTTAAACAGCCAGACCTATCTCACCCTGCACCATTTAAACAGCCAGACCTATCTCACCCTGCACCATTTAAACAGCCATTTTTTTTTTTTTTTTTTTTTTTTGAACAAACAGACAGAGCAAAAGTCACCAAAGTTAACTATCCAAACACTGCTTACCTAGCCAACTAACATACCGATACACAAGTCACAGAGACAACAATTAAGGTTCACAGGGAGGTAGGGAGGGATGGGGAGAGGTGCTGTTTGAAGAGGTGTGTCTTCAGCTTGCGCTTGAAGGTGGGGAGAGATTCTATAGTTCTGACCTCAACGGGGAGTTCGTTCCACCACCGTGGAGCCAGAACAGACAGTAGTCGTGAGCGTGAGGTGGAGGTTCTGAGAGGGGGAGGTGCCAAGCGGCCTGTGGAGGCTGAACGAAGAGGTCTGGCAGGGGTGTAGGGTCTGATGATTTTTTGCAGATAAGCTGGGGAAGACCCTTTAACTGCTTGGAAGGCTAGCACCAATGTTTTGAATTTGATGCGAGCCATGACAGGCAGCCAGTGGAGGGAAGTAAGCAGGGGGGTGACATGTGAGTATTTGGGAAGGTTGAAGACCAGACGAGCTGCTGCATTCTGGATGAGTTGGAGGGGTCTGATGGCGGACGCTGGGAGGCCAGCCAAGAGGGAATTGCAGTAGTCCAGGCGGGACAGAACCATCGCTTGGACCAGGAGCTTGGTCGAGTAGGGGGTGAGAAAGGGGCGGATTCTCCGTATGTTGTATAGGAAGAACCTGCAAGACCGGGTCACCGCCGCAATGTTCTCGGAAAGGGACAGTCTGCTGTCCATCACCACGCCGAGGTTCCTTGCACTGGGTGACGGCGTGAGTGTGGTATCCCCGAGGGAAATGGAGAGATCCAGATGGGGAGAGGTATTAGCAGGGATGAATATCATTTCAGTTTTACCTGGGTTGAGCTTTAGATGGTGGTTGTCCATCCAGCTCTGGATGTCCCTCAGGCAAGCAGAGATACGGGCTGAAACCTGCGTATCAGACGGCGGGAACGAGATGAAGAGTTGGGTATCGTCCGCATAGCAGTGGTAGGATAGCCCATGTGCAGTGATCACAGGGCCAAGGGAGCGAGTGTAGAGAGAAAAAAGAAGCGGGCCAAGGACTGAGCCCTGGGGAACTCCTGTGGCGAGGGGCCGAGGTGTCGATACCGAACCAGCCCAGGCAACCTGGAAGGAGCGACCAGAGAGGTAGGACTCAATCCAGTCCAGGGCTGTGCCACAGATGCCCGTTGCTGACAGGGCAGACAGGAGGATGGAGTGATCCACAGTGTCGAAGGCAGCAGAGAGATCTAGAAGAATGAGGACAGAGGAGAGGGAGGCTGCTCGTGCGGCATGAAGTGACTCACTGACGGAGAGGAGCGCAGTCTCTGTCGAGTGGCCCGATCTGAAGCCAGACTGATGGGGGTCTAGCAGGTTGTTGTTAGAAAAGAAGGAAGAAAGTTGAGTAGAAGCGGCTCATTCTATAGTTTTAGAAAGGAAAGGAAGAAGAGATACCGGGCGGTAGTTCTGGATGATGGAGGGATCCAGGGTAGGCTTTTAGCAGTTCCTTACAAAGACAAGGTCTAGGACATTGCCCGCCTTGTGGGTTGGAGGAGAGTGTTGCAGGGAGAGGCCGAAGGAGTGGATTAGCGGTAGGAAGGCAGCAGACTGGGAGGCTTCTAGGTGGATGTTGAAGTCTCCAAGGAGAATCAGTGGGGTGCCATCCTCAGGGAAGGAGCTGAGAAGGGTGTCTAGCTCATCAAGGAAGTTTCCCAGGGGCCCTGGAGGACGGTAGATAACTGCAATGAAAAGGTTAGTAGGGGAGGATACTGCGACAGAATGGAATTCAAAAGTGGATATGGACAGGTCAGAGAGGGGGAGAACAGAGAATTTCCACGAGGGGGAAATTAAAAGACCAGTACCACCGCCACGGCCGGAAGGCCGGGGAGTGTGCGAGAAGGAGAAGGAGGATGAGAGGGCAGCGGGAGTGGCGGTGTTGTCAGGTGTGATCCAGGTCTCAGTTAGGGCAAGGAATTGTAGGGACTGGAGGGAGGCATACGCAGGGATGAAGTCAGCCTTCCGAGTGGCAGACTGGCAGTTCCATAGTCCCCCTGTGACAGCAAAGTCCTCACACGGGGTCAGCGGGGGATAGCTGAGGTTTGAGGGGTTCCGACGCCGTGGAGGCCCACGTCGCAGGGGGGGTCTTCGAGGGAGAGAGCAGACTGGGATGGGGAGAAACATAACATCACAAACGCTAGCGTCGCTCTGACACGCCTATTTAAATGGCCTACAATTGCTCACAAGCAATACCAAATCAAAGCTAATCTACTGATAAATTCCACAGCTATTTAAACAGCCAGATCTCTCTCACCCTGCACCATTTAAACCAGCCAGACCTATCTCACCCTGCACCATTTAAACAGCCAGACCTCTCTCCCCCTGCACCATTTAAACCAGCGCCCGGCGGTAGGTAGATTAAGCGTGAGCCCTTACACCAGAGTGAAGGTAATTCGTTCACCAGTAGGTAGCGCCCCCTGGCCGCCTCTTCTGGGCACCCTATCCTACTTCCTAATATACGCCAAACAACCTTCGATCGCTTGACTCCTACTGCTGCCAGCCAAATGCCCAGAACATCAATTTACACGAAACTGACGCAACGGATCCCGGACGAGCCCCCATATGTTACAACCTAAAGCTCGATTTGGCCGTAACATAAAATGGACACAAACAACAAGGTGAAGGAATTCCAAATATTTATTAAATACCTTCTTTTACTCACGACTTAGTATTTAAAGGCAAATCCAAAATGCAAGCCTTTTTAACAAGTGTCAAAGCCAACAACCAAATACAGGCCACAACGCCAGAGAGAGGAAGGAGCATTCGCAGTGCAGCAATGAGCTAACGTGAGCTGCCTCCAGAATGATGAAGCTGTGCTTTTAAACCCCCAGCTTCCAGGTGCGTCAAATCCAACAATCAGCGCTGGCTCAGTTCTCCTTAGCTCCGCCCACCTTTCCGTTCCTGCAAGCAGAGCACACGAGCAGAGAGACAAACCCACAGCGGATCGCGAACCTGGGTTGTAACAGGCCTTGCTCAAGGGCCCAACGACTGTGCAGATCTTATTGTGGCTACAACTGGATTCAAACCACTGACCTTGCATGCCCCAGTCATGTACCTTAACCACTATGCTACAGGCCACCCCTGTTTGTTAGTCACAGTTAAAGACAAATGTTGTCTGAGTTTTGCCCAATATCAAACATCCCCTGTATTAAGACAGATACTATATGGGTGTTTACATAAAACTGTATGGTATCTAGCTGTCTAACAAACTATTTACAATCATCTCATTAACGAGTGGTCTCTAAAATAATATCTCAAGTCTGTACAGCGAGGTAGGAGAGATGGATAAGGTCACACTAATAATATTTTGCTCAACACTAATCTATACAGTGATAATAGAACTATATCAGACTGACGTGAGAGGAAACAAAATATTTATACATTTCTGCATTTCTGCATCGGCGCTTTCTGCGTTAAATCATTTTTGTTTATCTCTGTTTTTCTTCTTTGTAAGCGCTTCTTTCAAAATGTAATTATTGTTATTTAGACACCAGACAGGGAGAACTCATTGGGCTGTGTTCATGCGCAAATGGAGATAATGTCTTAATGTTCTAGTTAATACAGTAATGGCCCAAAGTTCTAATGCTCTAATCTGTTTTACTGTTCTCATTCCCTAATGTTGTAATGTCTTAAAAGCCTAATGGTCCTGCAGCTTATTGTTCTGTTATTAATTCTTATTTGAAAGGCTATAGTGCCATACTCACCTTCATCAGGAATACAAGCCAAAACAACTGAGGAACAAGATCATAGCTTATACTTATGTTTTTTTGCAGCAGGCTCTATATTTTTTGTCATTTGTTATTGGTCTGCTTTAGCAGTAGACTGTTTTTTATTGGCCTTCCTTCCAGGAGAGTGTGTGTGATTGGTTGGATCCAGCAGGAGAGTGTGTGTGATTGGTTAGCTCCAGCAAGAGAGTGTGTGTGATTGGTTAGCTCCAGCAGGAGAGTGTGTGTGATTGGTTGGCTCCAGCAAGAGAGTGTGTGTGTGATTGGTTAGCTCCAGCAGCAGAGTGTGTGTGAGAGAGGAGGATGTGTTGGGAATGGGGGAGAGGAGGATGTGTTGGGAATGGGGGAGGAGGATGTGTTGGGAATGGGGGAGAGGATGTGTTGGGAATGGGGGAGAGGATGTGTTGGGAATGGGGGAGGAGGATGTGTTGGGAATGGGGGAGAGGATGTGTTGGGAATGGGGGAGGAGGATGTGTTGGGAATGGGGGAGAGGAGGATGTGTTGGGAATGGGGGAGGAGGATGTGTTGGGAATGGGGGAGAGGAGGATGTGTTGGGAATGGGGGAGAGGATGTGTTGGGAATGGGGGAGAGGAGGATGTGTTAGGAATGGGGGAGGAGGATATGTTGGGAATGGGGGAGGAGGATGTGTTGGGAATGGGGGAGAGGAGGATGTGTTGGGAATGGGGGAGAGGATGTGTTGGGAATGGGGGAGGAGGATGTGTTGGGAATGGGGGAGGAGGATGTGTTGGGAATGGGGGAGGAGGATGTGTTGGGAATGGGGGAGGAGGATGTGTTGGGAATGGGAGAGGAGGATGTGTTGGGAATGGGGGAGAGGAGGATGTGTTGGGAATGGGGGAGGAGGATGTGTTGGGAATGGGGGAGGAGGATGTGTTGGGAATGGGGGAGAGGATGTGTTGGGAATGGGGGAGAGGATGTGTTGGGAATGGGGGAGGAGGATGTGTTGGGAATGGGGGAGAGGATGTGTTGAGAATGGGGGAGGAGGATGTGTTGGGAATGGGGGAGAGGAGGATGTGTTGGGAATGGGGGAGGAGGATGTGTTGGGAATGGGGGAGGAGGATGTGTTGGGAATGGGGGAGGAGGATGTCTTGGGAATGGGGGAGGAGGATATGTTGGGAATGGGGGAGGAGGATGTGTTGGGAGTGGGAGTTTGTGTGAAAGAGTGTGTGTGTGTGTGCATACGAGTGACTGTGTTTGTGAGTGTGTATGTGCATGTGTGTGAGCGTGTGTGAGCGTGTGTGTGTGTTTGTGAGTGTGTATGTGTGACCGTGTGTGAGCGTGTGTGTGTTTCTGAGTGTGTATGTGTGACCGTGTGTGAGTGTGTGTGTATGACCGTGTGTGAGCGTGTGTGTGTGTGTCTGAGTGTGTATGTGTGACCGTGTGTGAGCGTGTGTGTGTGTTTCTGAGTGTGTATGTGTGACCGTGTGTGAGCGTGTGTGTGTGTTTCTGAGTGTGTATGTCTGACCGTGTGTGAGCGTTTGTGTGTGTTTGTGAGTGTGTGTGAGCTTGTGTGTGTGTTTGTGAGTATGTATGTGTGAGCGTGTGTGTATGTGTGAGTGTTTGTGTGTGTTTGTGTGTGTATGTGTGTATGTGTGACCGTGTGTGTGTGTGAGTTGCGTATCAGAGGCAGTGGCTGGCGGTAACTGTGTGATAAAGCCCATCTCTGCTGTGCTCCTTTATATCTGGCGGTAAATCCCGCTACTAAAGGCAGGCAGGGCAGCGGCTCTGATATAGATCTGCAGGGGAGTTTCTGGAGAGGCCGAGCCGCTAAATCAGCAGGCATTTCTGCATCTCAGCGCTCAGTAATCACTCAGAAACCTGCTTCATGCTCTTTATGTCCGTCTTTATCTCAGACCCAGATATGCTACACAAACCCCCAATGTCATTCAGACACGAACTGTGCTCTGAAATGAGCAATTCTTGTTTTCTTTTGCGGAATTTAACTAAAGTGAAATATACCCTCAGTGATCATTTTATTAGGTAGACCTGTGCACCAGTTTGTTACTGCAAATATTTTATCAGCCAATCATGTGGTAGCAACTAAATACGTAAAAGCATGTAGATGTGGTCAAGAGGTTGAGCTTTTTTCGGACCAAATATCAGAATGGGGAATAAATGTGCCTTTGACCATGGAATGATTGTTGGTGCCAGACAGGGTGGTTTCAGTATCTCAGAAACAGCTGATCACCTGAGATTTTCATGCACAACTGTCTCTAGTTTGCAGAGAATGCTGTGAAAAAAAACATCCAGTAAGCAGCAGTTCTGTGGGCAAAAATGCCTTGTTAATGAGAGAGGTCAGAGACTCGTCAAATCATCTCTGAATACACAATGAGTCAAACCTCTAAGTGGATAGGCTACAGCAGCAGAAGACTTAATGATTCTAAAAAAATAAGTCTAATAAATACCTAATAAAGAGCGTAAAATTCTATAAATTATGACGATTTCCAGGCTCTGACCTCAGAATGAGCCAGCCAGCTCAGCGCCAGAGGGCCGGACGTTCACAGAGTAAATCCACAAGCCCCAGCGTCCAGCCGCGAGTAAGTGTCTCATAACTCAGCCTCATGCATCAGGGCTAAAGCCTGTGACTGAACCATAATGACGTTGGTTCTGAAGCCCCTGTGACTGAACCATAGGTTAAATTCCCAGGTCGCAAAACCATAATGCTCTGTTGCGAAGAGGAAGAGCTCATTCTGGTTTTCATGAGATAACATTTATTTTTCCTGATATGAGGTTTTTGTGTGAAATCGTCAATATAAGTATTTACTCAATAAGCCCGGATAAAAGCATTCAGATAAAATTCAGAAACTGTGTCACTATAAATAATGTATTCAAAATGTCACTGCGTGTGTTTGCATTATGGGATTATATCCGCTCACAAGTGACTCTGCTATATTCTGTCTGTCGCTTTCCTTTTTGCGAGTCACTCACCCAGAAATGGGGAAACAGTTTACATCCTTTTATTTTGGCTTTGCAATGTTCTTCAATTAGTGTTCAAATAAAGGGGAAATTTGTCAGAATTGATTCTACAGTCAAAATAAATGACATTGCGTTCCATCACTTATTCAACCAATGAGCACTGCTGAAAGTATGCATCATATTTCTTTGAAATTATTTGATATATTCAGTGGCAGCTCAATGCTAATTTGGTTCCTTTGGGACTTATTCAGAGTTTCAATAATGATACATTCTCTTCTGAAATCTTTTCAAGGCAAACTATGCCTTTGTACGATATAGCCATTGACATTTTTGGCACTGGGTCAAAAATATTTGAATATGAGGATTAATAAGATTTTAAACTGAAATATTCAGTTATTAAGTGCTTCGTCTCATTAACAAGTGTATTATCTTTGACCTAGATTTATGCACGGATGCAAATTATAACCGTAGCTGGCTGATATTATCCAGAAACACAGACCAGACAGGCCTTTCAAATAAGAAGACGAAATGGAATTAAACAAACAAGCACGTACAAAGGGTACACATGTTTGCAATCAACTAATAACTAATAACAATTATTCACAAACTTGGTTAAATTAAATCTCATTACATTTAAAAACAACAGATATTGACTAAAGTGCTGTACAATGTCAATAAATTAAAACTTTCTTGACGCAAAAAGCTTCTACAGAAACGGATCACTGCATGTTGGGATCACTTTTTTATTTGAAAGCATTCAGCTGAAAGCAAAATACATTAATGCAAGTCTGTGACCATTAAAACTACATCCCTACTGAGAACAAGAACCAACAAAGCCCCTTCAGAGCTGAAGAGTCAGTGATCCCAAAGTGCATTGCTCCATTCTGATACCACAGCCTTTTGGCTGACAAAAAAAGAAACACTGAAACAGGAACTCAATAAGATATATTTAAAATATATTTCCTCTACATTGTGATTTCTTGTTTTTCCTGTGAAAAGTCCTGGTTTCTAACATCTGACCATTAAAGTTCATAAATTACAATTGTGTCAAAACTGACCGTAACAATCAAATTTTCCTCAAAGGGTGGGATGTTGATGGGTGGGGGTAGAGGGGCTGGGGGGTTGGGGGAGGGTAGGTGTGAATATCATCTGTTAGAAAGTCTTTTTGAAACCGGGGGTAGACACCAGCCCACTTGCCCTTTGAAACTGATTGCAGTGACATCCCAGTGAGAGCTGAGCTGGTAGGGTGGTGGTGGGGTGGTGCTGGTAGGGTGGTGCCGGTGGGGTGGTGGTAGGGTGGTGTTGGTTGGGTGGTGATGGACAACAGGCTATTCTTCTCCAAGAACATTGCTACGGTGACCCGGGCGTGCAGGTTCTTCCTGTACAACATCTGGAGAATCCGACCCTTTCTCACCACCTACTCCACTCAGCTCCTTGTTCAAGCAATGGTCCTGTCCCGCCTGGACTATTGCAATTCTCTTCTGGCTGGCCTTCCAGCATCTGCCATCAGACCCCTACAACTCATCCAGAATGCTGCAGCCCGTCTGGTATTCAATGTTCCCAGACATTCACATGTCACCCCCCTGCTCAGCAACCTCCACTGGCAGCCTGTTATGGCTCGCATCAAATTTAAAACTTTGGTGCTCGCATACCAGGCAGTTAAAGGATCAGCCCCTGTGTATATTCAATCACTTATCAAGACCTATATACCAGCAAGACCCCTCCTTTCTGCCACTTCGTGCCGTCTGGCGCCTCCCCCTCGCCACACCTGCACTTCACGCTCACGACTGCTGTCTGTCCTGGTCCCACGGTGGTGGAATGACCTCCCAGTGGATGTCAGAACGGCAGAGTCTCTGACCTCCTTCAAGCGCAGACTGAAGACTCATCTCTTCAGGCTGCACCTTTCCCCCCCAACTCACAATCACCGTGATTAGCCTTAGACCGTAATGGCACTTATGTATAGATATCGTTACTTGCATAGGTATTGTTGTTTTTATTGGCTGTTGTATTGTTGTATTCTAACTGCCAACTGTGGTATGCTAATTTGAAAGTTGATTGTACTCTTCAAGGGTTCTGAATTTCTGTATGTTTACACTTACAACTGTACTGTCCTCTCAGGTCCACTTTTGCACTTGTTCTTGTGTTTGATTTGCACTTTGTTGTACGTCGCTCTGGATAAGAGCGTCTGCTAAATGCCACGTAATGCAATGTAATTTAATGGGTGGTGGGGTGGTGTTGGTAGGGTGGTGGTGGGGTGGTGTTGGTTGGGTGGTGGTGGGGTGGTGTTGGTTGGGTGGTGGTGGGGTGGTGTTGGTTGGGTGGTGGTGGGGTGGTGTTGGTAGGGTGGTGCTGGTGGGGTGGTGTTGATTGGGTGGTAGTGGGGTGGTGTTGGTTGGGTGGTGGGGTGGTGTTGGTAGGGTGGTGCTGGTGGGGTGGTGTTGGTTGGGTGGTGGTGGGGTGGTGTTGGTAGGGTGGTGCTGGTGGGGTGCTGGTGGGGTGGTGTTGGTAGGGTGGTGCTGGTGGGGTGGTGTTGGTTGGGTGGTGCTGGTAGGGAGAGCTGAGCTGGACATATTGCATGGTATTGAACAAAGCTGTAACCCTAACCAGCTGCTAATTGACCAGCATGCTTGCTAATTGTGCAACATGATTAAAAAATGTTTGAGGATAATTACTGTGCAGGGGTGAGCTCTTCTGGTTTCTGTCTGGAGGCAGGGAGAGAGAGAGAAAGAAAGAGAGGGAGAGATGGCTCTCTCTCTATCTTTATCTCTGTCTCTCTCTCTCATAGGGTAGGCTCCAGCAGAAACTGAAAGCTTTTGTAGGCACATCTGAAGGATTTAATAGACCTGTTTAATTATTGAACACAATCTCAATCTGGCTCCATATTGAACGAGGGAGACGGCAGGTTTCCTTTGGGACAGGAGTGAGACCCTCCGGTTCACTTACAGCAGCAGCCTGGCTCACTGTGGCCCTGGGGACTTTATACCCACAGCCTAAACCTGAGAACCAATCCACCGACTACACCTTAGAACCAATCCACAGTATTTGAATCACAGAGACTCCAGAATTCAGGTTTGACAGATGTAAGAGCAACATGTTGTACAAGTTATCAGGTCAGCAGATGAATGGCAAGTGCACAGGGCTGAGCGACGGAACCAGGAGCTGGTAGGGTGATGCTGGGGTGGAGCTGGTAGGGTGGTGTTAGTAGGGTGGTGCTGGGGTGGTGTTAGTAGGGTGGTGCTGGTAGGGTGGGGGGGTGGTGCTGGTAGGGTGGTGGTGGTGGGGTGGTGTTGGTAGGGTGATGCTGGTGGGGTGGTGTTGGTAGGGTGGTGGTGGGGTGGTGTTGGTAGGGTGGTGCTGGGGTGGTGCTGGTAGGATGGTGGTGGGGTGGTGCTGGTTGGGTGGTGGTGGGGTGGTGTTGGTTGGGTGGTGGTGGTAGGGTAGTGCTGGTGGGGTGGTGTTGGTAGGGTAGTGCTGGTGGGGTGGTGCTGGTAGGGTGGTGTTAGTAGGGTGGTGCTGGAGTGGTGGTGGTAGGGTGGTGCTGGGGTGGTGGTGGGGTGGTGTTAGTAGGGTGGTGCTGGTGGGGTGGTGGTGGTGGGGTGGTGTTAGTAGGGTGGTGGTGGTGGGGTGGTGTTGGTAGGGTAGTGCTGGTGGGGTGGTGGTGGTGGGGTGGTGTTAGTAGGGTGGTGCTGGGGTGGTGGTGGTAGGGTGGTGCTGGGGTGGTGGTGGGGTGGTGTTAGTAGGGTGGTGCTGGTGGGGTGGTGGTGGTGGGGTGGTGTTAGTAGGGTGGTGCTGGTGGGGTGGTGTTGGTAGGGTAGTGCTGGTGGGGTGGTGGTGGTGGGGTGGTGTTAGTTGGGTGGTGCTGGTGGGGTGGTGTTGGTAGGGTAGTGCTGGTGGGGTGGTGGTGGGGTGGTGCTGGTGGGGTGGTGTTAGTAGGGTGGTGCTGGTGGGGTGGTGGTGGTGGGGTGGTGTTAGTAGGGTGGTGCTGGTGGGGTGGTGTTGGTAGGGTAGTGCTGGTGGGGTGCTGGTGGTGGGGTGGTGTTAGTAGGGTGGTGCTGGTGGGGTGGTGTTGGTAGGGTAATGCTGGTGGGGTGGTGTTGGTAGGGTAGTGCTGGTGGGGTGGTGCTGGTAGGGTGGTGTTAGTAGGGTGGTGCTGGGGTGGTGGTGGTAGAGTGGTGCTGGGGTGGTGGTGGTAGGGTGGTGCTGGGGTGGTGCTGGTAGGGTGGTGGGGGGTGGTGCTGGTAGGGTGGTGTTGGTAGGGTGGTCCTGGGGTGGTGCTGGTAGGGTGGTGGTGGGGTGGTGCTGGTAGGGTGGTGGTGGGGTGGTGTTAGTAGGGTGGTGCTGGTGGGGTGGTGTTGGTAGGGTAGTGCTGGTGGGGTGGTGTTGGTAGGGTAGTGCTGGTGGGGTGGTGCTGGTAGGGTGGTGTTAGTAGGGTGGTGCTGGGGTGGTGCTGGTGGGGTGGTGCTGGGGTGGTGGTGGTAGGGTGGTGCTGGTAGGGTGGTGGTGGGGTGGTGTTAGTAGGGTGGTGCTGGTGGGGTGGTGTTGGTAGGGTAGTGCTGGTGGGGTGGTGTTGGTAGGGTAGTGCTGGTGGGGTGGTGCTGGTAGGGTGGTGTTAGTAGGGTGGTGCTGGGGTGGTGCTGGTGGGGTGGTGCTGGGGTGGTGGTGGTAGGGTGGTGCTGGTAGGGTGGTGGGGGGTGGTGCTGGTAGGGTGGTGTTGGTAGGGTGGTGCTGGGGTGGTGCTGGTAGGGTGGTAGTGGGGTGGTGCTGGTAGGGTGGTGGTGGTGGGGTGGTGTTGGTAGGGTGGTGCTGGTGGGGTGGTGTTGGTAGGGTGATGCTGGTGGGGTGGTGTTGGTAGGGTGGTGGTGGTAGGGTGCTGGTAGGGTGGTGCTGGTGGGGTGGTGTTGGTAGGGTGATGCTGGTGGGGTGGTGTTGGTAGGGTGGTGGTGGTAGGGTGCTGGTAGGGTGGTGCTGGGGTGGTGCTGGTTGGGTGGTGGTGGGGTGGTGTTGGTTGGGTGGTGGGGTGGTGCTGGTGGGGTGGTGTTAGTAGGGTGGTGCTGGTGGGGTGGTGTTGGTAGGGTGGTGGTGGGGTGGTGCTGGTGGGGTGGTGTTAGTAGGGTGATGCTGGTGGGGTGGTGTTGGTAGGGTGGTGGTGGGGTGGTGCTGGTAGGGTGGTGGTGGGGTGGTGGTGGTAGGGTAGTGCTGGTGGGGTGGTGTTGGTGGGGTAGTACTGGTGGGGTGGTGTTGGTAGGGTAGTGCTGGTGGGGTGGTGTTGGTAGGGTAGTGCTGGTGGGGTGGTGCTGGTAGGGTGGTGGGGGGTGGTGCTGGTAGGGTGGTGTTGGTAGGGTGGTCCTGGGGTGGTGCTGGTAGGGTGGTGGGGGGTGGTGCTGGTAGGGTGGTGGTGGGGTGGTGCTGGTAGGGTGGTGTTAGTAGGGTGGTGCTGGTGGGGTGGTGTTGGTAGGGTGGTGCTGGTGGGGTGGTGTTGGTTGGGTGGTGGTAGGGTGGTGTTGGTTGGGTGGTGCTGGTAGGGTGGTGGTGGGGTGGTGCTGGTGGGTATGTGAGTTTCTGAAACGCAGATAGTAGAAGAGAAGCGGCATTTAAATAGCATATAAACGATTAGCACTGGCTGAAGGTGCAATTGCATATCCTGGTCAGACTCATAGTGCTGTAAGGTTATGAGCAGCCTGGTCAGGCTCATAGTGCTGTAAGGTTGCTGTGTTGTTTGAGTGCTGAGGTGTTGATTTTGGTACAGCTACCTTTGTAGTTCTGAAAAAAAGAAGCCAATCTCAGGAAGAACATGCTACGAGAGGTACATTTGTTACTGCACGTGATAATCTGCTATATTAGATACGCTTTTCAGTAAACTAGGCATATGGTACACTTTAGTTTTTTGTCTGTTATTGTTGAGAATAAGAAACTGTGCAATCTGTGCCCATGACTGTCAGTTCTGTAATCATCCTCTTTTCCTCTTTTTCCAATTATGGGAACAGAAGGCTGGCAAAGCAATCATTTGTGTTATTGTGAGGATTGGAGTCCTACAGTGGAGCTTCCACCTGAGCTGGATCAGGACTTTTCTTTCTTGACTTTCTCCTTGTTCTGTATTTTAGTAGTCCTACTGCTGGGGGGAGGGGGGTGATTACTGGACATGCCATGTCCACAACATTACTATCTTTGTCTCTTTGAACATCCCCATGAAGCTGTGTGTTGGTTAGGGTTAGTAAGGTGTGAGTAGAGTTGGGGTTAGGGGGTTAGGCATAGTAAGGCGAGTCTATAGTGCTGGCAACTCTCTCAGTCATGCATTCAAAATGAATGTTAGCTAATGTTAGCTTAGGTTTGCCAACATTTTTAAACTCTCTCCTTTTTGCCACGGGCAGTTTGAAAAGGTAGTGCTGCTGATGAGGAAAACACTGAGAGAACAAAAATGTACTTTACTATTTGGCTGTTATAATACACTTTAATCACTGTAATATTTGTTCTTACCTTTAAAAAGAAATCACTGGTAAGCAACAAATCAGCTAGCTGGCATTGTGAGACCTAAGTTGCATCCATTTGTATTACAAAGTTATTGGTGGCAAACTAAATCAGTAACCTTAACCCTCAGGTCTGGATCATGTGACTGTAAAGATTCTTCCCAGCTTAGCCATTCATTTCTGCCCCCATTACTTAAGTACAGAAAACCCTGGTTTTGCTTGTTGAATTGCAACAAGAGCAGCCATGGAGTTATTATCCTGCTGGCTGCTGTTGCCTCAGCGTTTTGTCCTTTGAGGCCAGAATTAAATTAACCTCCTTAGTCACCCAGGGAACGTGCTTGGCCTTGGATCGCTCTCCGGAGTGGTAATGTGCTTCTGTTTGTGTTATTCCCATTCCTTTGTTTCCACTGGGAATTTCTGATTGGCACATTGTATGTTTTGAGGTCGGTGTTCTTCAGAGTGTTGACTCCAGGTCGGAGCAGCACGCCACATTTTGCTCCTCTGTGGTCGGAAACACAGCCTGCTTCAAAAAAAACCTTTTGTGCAAAGGTCACTCCACGTTTGATTAAATACTTCCCTAATGCTGTGACAAGCCAAAGTTCTCATCAAAATGCGGGGGAGTAGCTGTCTGTCACCACTGAGAATTCACTTTATTTTCTTTCTGTCAAAGTGCATCAAAATGGTGGAACATTTGCAAAAGGGGCGGCCTGTAGCGTAGTGGTTAAAGTAAATGACTGGGACACGCAACGTCAGTGGTTCTAATCCCGGTGTAGCCACAATAAGATCCGCTCAGCCATTGGGCCCTTGAGCAAGGCCCTTAACCCTGCAATGCTCCAGGGGAGGACTGTCTCCTGCTTAATCTAATCAACTGTACGTCGCTCTGGATAAGAGCGTCTGCCAAATGCCAACAATGTAATAAGGAAAATGTCCCTGTATGGACATAAGGTTAGTATCGCTGTGTGTGTCCCTGTGTGGAAGTAAGGTAAGTGTCCCTGTGTGGATGTAAGGTTAGTGTCCCTGTGGTAAGGTAAGGTTAGTTTCCCTGTGTGGATGTAAGGTTAATGTCCCTGTGGTAAGGTAAGGTTAGTTTCCCTGTGTGGCTGTGAGGTTAGTGTCCCTGTGGTAAGGTAAGGTTAGTGTCCCTGTGTGGATGTAAGGTTAATGTCCTTGTGGTAAGGTAAGGCTAGTTTCCCTGTGTGGATGTGAGGTTAATGTCCCTGTGGTAAGGTAAGGTTAGTGTCCCTGTGTGGATGTAAGGTTAATGTCCTTGTGGGAAGGTAAGGTTAGTGTCCCTGTGGTAAGGTAAGGTTAGTGTCCCTGTGTGGATGTAAGGTTAGTGTCCCTGTGGTAAGGTAAGGTTAGTGTCCCTGTGTTTAGCAGGGCTGTGTGGTGAGGCCCTTGTGCAGGGGCAGATGGCAGGTTTGACAGAGAGGAGATATTGTTGTTGCTAATGGCGTATCGATCTGCTGTCAGTCCTGAAGTGGGTAAGGAGCCTCCAGCACTGTACAGTTTCTGTGGCTCTGATTGGCTGTAGATGGTGGAGGGGGTGGGGCTCAGAAGGCCCTGAATAAAATTAAACAGTGCCAGCCTGGCAGCCACCAACCAATACCTGCTGCAGGTTCAGTAACATAACATAATGTAATATAAAATGACATAACATGAGGTAATGATGAGAACAGGCCGTTCAGCCGAGCAATGCTCACCTTTTCCTTCCCCTAAACATACCTTCTGCTTTGCCTAAAAGTTAAATAGTATCTAGCACCATATCAAGCCTGGTCTTGAAAACCGGCACTGTTTCTGCCTCCTCTACATGCACTGGCAGCCATTCCACACAGTGACCACTCGTTGTGTGAAAAACTACTTCCTAATATCTGTACGGAATTTCTCCTTTGCCCCTTTCCATTTGTGTCCTCTCATTCTGCCAACCAAGCTCACCCTGAAGAATCACCTATAATTCACTTTGTTGATCCCTTTTATGAATTTAAAAGCCTCAATCAAATCCCGCCTAAGTCTCCTTTTACTAAACTTAAAGAGATTAAGTATCTTAAGTCTATCCTCATAGCTCTTATCTTTTATACATGGAATCAATCTGGTTGCCCTTTTCTGGACCGTTTCCAGTGCCTCTATATCTTTCTTATAGTGCAGTCCCCAGAACTGCGCACAGTACTCCACAAGTGTGGTCTAACAAGAGTATTGTATAAGGTAAGCATGACTTCCTCTGACTTATACTCAATACTCCTGGCTATGTATCCTAGCATCCTATTGGCCTTTTTTACTGCTACCGCACATTCATTAGCCTCATTTATCAAACGTGAACCAAACGAATTTCACCATAAATCCTTTGGAAATGCATTTCCACAAATAATGAGGGATTCATCAAAATTTTCAGTTTTTTCGGAGGAGCTGAACAAACTTCAAGAGTAGTCTCAACTGTTTGTATTGTGTGTGGAAATGAAAGAGCACGGTTGTAAAGCGTGTTTTGTTATTTTATTATTCCATTAATTAATATTTTATTAATATATAATATCAATATTTATTTTATTTAGAGTGGCAAAATATAATGTCAATATTTATGTTATTTAGAGTAGCAAAATTGTTTTAATATCATATAAAAATGCAACAGGATTCAACATTAAAATGGGTGATGTTTCATTCCAGTAATCCTAAAGTGGAGTTGAATATAAATTCCATGAAACAAGTATGGGGCATGGCGTAGCCCACTACGCCTACGAAACAACAAACTATAAACTATAAACTATAAACTATAATGGTGAATTAAAGTTCAAGGTACACCTACAAACATCATGGTGGCGTGACATGGCTGATGTGCTTGTTTACGAGTTGAGTTTTTTGCCTCGTGTTTAATATCAGAGGTTGACATTAGCTGTTTTTCCCAGTTGGAAGGTGCTAATTTGTTCATTCTGTTATGACGTGAACACAGCATTGTGCTTTGTTGCTATGGCTTTACATTACATATTACAAGATTTGAACCATGGCCACATAATCACTTTGTTCCTTCTGGCTCTCTGCAAGGACAGGGAAAGCGTAGCTATGGGCTACTGCTGTCACCCTCCGGTGGGATTCCAGATACCGATGTCTCCTATGATGTGCCAGTGCGCTCCTCCAGCCCAGGGTATACTCCCTCAGTGTGTCAGTGCGCTCCTCCAGCCCAGGGTATACTCCCTCAGTGTGTCAGTGCTCTCCTCCAGCCCAGGGTATACTCCCTCAGTGTGTCAGTGCTCTCCTCCAGCCCAGGGTATACTCCCTCAGTGTGTCAGTGCTCTCAGCCCAGGGTATACTCCCTCAGTGTGTCAGTGCTCTCAGCCCAGGGTATACTCCCTCAGTGTGTCAGTGCTCTCAGCCCAGGGTATACTCCCTCAGTGTGTCAGTGCGCTCCTCCAGCCCAGGGTATACTCCCTCAGTGTGTCAGTGCGCTCCTCCAGCCCAGGGTATACTCCCTCAGTGTGTCAGTGCTCTCAGCCCAGGGTATACTCCCTCAGTGTGTCAGTGCTCTCAGCCCAGGGTATACTCCCTCAGTGTGTCAGTGCTCTCCTCCAGCCCAGGGTATACTCCCTCAGTGTGTCAGTGCGCTCCTCCAGCCCAGGGTATACTCCCTCAGTGTGTCAGTGCTCTCAGCCCAGGGTATACTCCCTCAGTGTGTCAGTGCGCTCCTCCAGCCCAGGGTATACTCCCTCAGTGTGTCAGTGCGCTCCTCCAGCCCAGGGTATACTCCCTCAGTGTGTCAGTGCTCTCAGCCCAGGGTATACTCCCTCAGTGTGTCAGTGCTCTCAGCCCAGGGTATACTCCCTCAGTGTGTCAGTGCGCTCCTCCAGCCCAGGGTATACTCCCTCAGTGTGTCAGTGCTCTCAGCCCAGGGTATACTCCCTCAGTGTGTCAGTGCGCTCAGCCCAGGGTATACTCCCTCAGTGTGTCAGTGCGCTCAGCCCAGGGTATACTCCCTCAGTGTGTCAGTGCTCTCAGCCCAGGGTATACTCCCTCAGTGTGTCAGTGCTCTCAGCCCAGGGTATACTCCCTCAGTGTGTCAGTGCGCTCCTCCAGCCCAGGGTATACTCCCTCAGTGTGTCAGTGCTCTCCTCCAGCCCAGGGTATACTCCCTCAGTGTGTCAGTGCGCTCCTCCAGCCCAGGGTATACTCCCTCAGTGTGTCAGTGCGCTCCTCCAGCCCAGGGTATACTCCCTCAGTGTGTCAGTGCTCTCAGCCCAGGGTATACTCCCTCAGTGTGTCAGTGCTCACAGCCCAGGGTATACTCCCTCAGTGTGTCAGTGCGCTCCTCCAGCCCAGGGTATACTCCCTCAGTGTGTCAGTGCTCTCCTCCAGCCCAGGGTATACTCCCTCAGTGTGTCAGTGCTCTCAGCCCAGGGTATACTCCCTCAGTGTGTCAGTGCGCTCCTCCAGCCCAGGGTATACTCCCTCAGTGTGTCAGTGCTCTCAGCCCAGGGTATACTCCCTCAGTGTGTCAGTGCTCTCAGCCCAGGGTATACTCCCTCAGTGTGTCAGTGCTCTCAGCCCAGGGTATACTCCCTCAGTGTGTCAGTGCTCTCAGCCCAGGGTATACTCCCTCAGTGTGTCAGTGCGCTCCTCCAGCCCAGGGTATACTCCCTCAGTGTGTCAGTGCGCTCCTCCAGCCCAGGGTATACTCCCTCAGTGTGTCAGTGCTCTCAGCCCAGGGTATACTCCCTCAGTGTGTCAGTGCTCTCAGCCCAGGGTATACTCCCTCAGTGTGTCAGTGCTCTCCTCCAGCCCAGGGTATACTCCCTCAGTGTGTCAGTGCGCTCCTCCAGCCCAGGGTATACTCCCTCAGTGTGTCAGTGCGCTCCTCCAGCCCAGGGTATACTCCCTCAGTGTGTCAGTGCTCTCAGCCCAGGGTATACTCCCTCAGTGTATCAGTGCTCTCCTCCAGCCCAGGGTATACTCCCTCAGTGTGTCAGTGCTCTCAGCCCAGGGTATACTCCCTCAGTGTGTCAGTGCGCTCCTCCAGCCCAGGGTATACTCCCTCAGTGTGTCAGTGCGCTCCTGCAGCCCAGGGTATACTCCCTCAGTGTGTCAGTGCGCTCAGCCCAGGGTATACTCCCTCAGTGTGTCAGTGCGCTCCTCCAGCCCAGGGTATACTCCCTCAGTGTGTCAGTGCACTCCTCCAGCCCAGGGTATACTCCCTCAGTGTGTCAGTGCGCTCAGCCCAGGGTATACTCCCTCAGTGTGTCAGTGCTCTCAGCCCAGGGTATACTCCCTCAGTGTGTCAGTGCGCTCCTCCAGCCCAGGGTATACTCCCTCAGTGTGTCAGTGCGCTCCTCCAGCCCAGGGTATACTCCCTCAGTGTGTCAGTGCTCTCAGCCCAGGGTATACTCCCTCAGTGTGTCAGTGCGCTCCTCCAGCCCAGGGTATACTCCCTCAGTGTGTCAGTGCTCTCCTCCAGCCCAGGGTATACTCCCTCAGTGTGTCAGTGCTCTCAGCCCAGGGTATACTCCCTCAGTGTGTCAGTGCGCTCCTCCAGCCCAGGGTATACTCCCTCAGTGTGTCAGTGCGCTCCTCCAGCCCAGGGTATACTCCCTCAGTGTGTCAGTGCTCTCAGCCCAGGGTATACTCCCTCAGTGTGTCAGTGCGCTCCTCCAGCCCAGGGTATACTCCCTCAGTGTGTCAGTGCTCTCAGCCCAGGGTATACTCCCTCAGTGTGTCAGTGCTCTCAGCCCAGGGTATACTCCCTCAGTGTGTCAGTGCGCTCCTCCAGCCCAGGGTATACTCCCTCAGTGTGTCAGTGCTCTCAGCCCAGGGTATACTCCCTCAGTGTGTCAGTGCTCTCAGCCCAGGGTATACTCCCTCAGTGTGTCAGTGCTCTCAGCCCAGGGTATACTCCCTCAGTGTGTCAGTGCGCTCCTCCAGCCCAGGGTATACTCCCTCAGTGTGTCAGTGCTCTCAGCCCAGGGTATACTCCCTCAGTGTGTCAGTGCTCTCAGCCCAGGGTATACTCCCTCAGTGTATCAGTGCTCTCAGCCCAGGGTATACTCCCTCAGTGTGTCAGTGCGCTCCTCCAGCCCAGGGTATACTCCCTCAGTGTATCAGTGCGCTCCTCCAGCCCAGGGTATACTCCCTCAGTGTGTCAGTGCGCTCAGCCCAGGGTATACTCCCTCAGTGTGTCAGTGCGCTCCTCCAGCCCAGGGTATACTCCCTCAGTGTGTCAGTGCTCTCCTCCAGCCCAGGGTATACTCCCTCAGTGTGTCAGTGCGCTCAGCCCAGGGTATACTCCCTCAGTGTGTCAGTGCGCTCAGCCCAGGGTATACTCCCTCAGTGTGTCAGTGCTCTCCTCCAGCCCAGGGTATACTCCCTCAGTGTGTCAGTGCTCTCAGCCCAGGGTATACTCCCTCAGTGTGTCAGTGCTCTCAGCCCAGGGTATACTCCCTCAGTGTGTCAGTGCGCTCAGCCCAGGGTATACTCCCTCAGTGTGTCAGTGCTCTCCTCCAGCCCAGGGTATACTCCCTCAGTGTGTCAGTGCGCTCAGCCCAGGGTATACTCTCTCAGTGTGTCAGTGCGCTCCTCCAGCCCAGGGTATACTCCCTCAGTGTGTCAGTGCGCTCAGCCCAGGGTATACTCCCTCAGTGTATCAGTGCTCTCAGCCCAGGGTATACTCCCTCAGTGTGTCAGTGCTCTCAGCCCAGGGTATACTCCCTCAGTGTGTCAGTGCGCTCATATACATCCTATAATGGCAGAAAATATTTGTTAGTGCACATGCAGTGTGGCATTCTTGTAAATGCAATGTTTTATCGCATTTTAACCATGACATTACCTTGGAAGCTAAATGATTAAAAGATTGAAAGAAATACCTCAATAGGCTATGCACGTGCAGAGCCTCAAGCTCCACCACTTCGTCTATGGTGACCTCTAATAACTATTTTCGTCAGGCTTACATGGAACATTATGTGGCTGCAAGTTAACAAAGCAAACTGCAACATACCTTGAAGCCAGACAGAAACCTGCACACAAGCCTGGAAGAACAAGAACAGGTAAGGCTTTTCCTTGTACCTAGTTACGGCCGGCAGCCTATTTATAGGCCTGCCGTAATGATTGACATGTGTGTCAGCAAACCAGATACCTGACTGTGTGTTAACCTAGCCTATTCGCTAGTTAGGGTGTTTTTAGTCAGTAAATTGTAACCTGTTACACTTATATTTGTATTTCCCACGTATAGAACGTTACATTTAGTATTGAATTTCTTTTGCCAGGTTTCTGCCCACTTTTGAATTCTGTTTAAGTCTTCCTGTATTACTTTAGATGATTCCTACCTACACTGTTAGCTAAACCTCTTAGTTTTGTATCATCGGCTAATTTAACTAAATTACTTTCAATGTCTCTGTAAAGGTCATTTATGTAAAAGAGCAGTGACCTCCCTGTGGGACTCCACTTCCCAGAATACCCTGCTCGTATAAGGCCCCTCCTACTACTTCTCTTTGTGCTCCTGTGCTGTGGAGGACCACAGGCCCTGCTGCAGATAATGTGTTTAATCACCTGTACACCTTCTGGATATCGGCTCAAAAACCGCCCTCTCTATGCAGTGTTAGGGAGGTGCAGTGCAGTGTCCAGGAGGTGCAATTCAGTATTAGGGAGGTGCAGTGTTAGGGAGGAAAGGTGTTGGGGAGGTGCAGTGCAGTGGTGGGGAGGAAAAGTGTTAGGGAGGTGCAGTGCAGTGTTGGGGAGGTGCAGTGCAGTGTTAAGGAGGAAAAGTGTTAGGGAGGTGCAGTGCAGTGGTGGGGAGGACCAGTGTCAGGGAGGTGCAGTGTTGGGGAGTAGCAGTGTCAGGGAGGTGCAGTGTTGGGGAGTAGCAGTGTCAGGGAGGTGCAGTGTTGGGGAGGAGCTGCCCTGTCTCTCTGTGCTCTGATTCATTATTGGCATTTGGCAGACGCTCTTATCCAGAGCAATGTACAGTTGATTAGATTAAGCCGGAGACAATCCTCCCCTGGAGCAATGCAGGGTTAAGGGCCTTGCTCAAGGGCCCAACGGCTGTGTGGATCTTATTGTGGCTACACTGGGATTCGAACCCCCAACATTGCCTGTCCCAGTCATTTGGGGTGATTCAGCCGAGATCCCAGCTGCCCTGTCTCTCTGTGAGCTCTGATTCAGCTGAGATCCCAGGTGCCCTGTATCTCTGTGCTCTGATTCAGCTGAGATCCCAGGTGCCCTGTATCTCTGTGCTCTGATTCAGCCGAGATCCCAGGTGCCCTGTATCTCTGTGCTCTGATTCAGCCAAGATCCCAGCTGCCCTGTCTCTCTGTGAGCTCTGATTCAGCTGAGATCCCAGCTGCCCTGTATCTCTGTGCTCTGATTCAGCCGAGATCCCAGCTGCCCTGTCTCTGTGAGCTCTGATTCAGCTGAGATCCCAGCTGCCCTGTCTCTGTGAGCTCTGATTCAGTTGAGATCCCGGCTGCCCTGTCTCTGTGAGCTCTGATTCAGCTGAGATCCCAGCTGCCCTGTCTCTGTGAGCTCTGATTCAGTTGAGATCCCGGCTGCCCTGTCTCTGTGAGCTCTGATTCAGCCGAGATCCCAGCTGCCCTGTCTCTGTGAGCTCTGATTCAGCTGAGATCCCAGCTGCCCTGTCTCTGTGAGCTCTGATTCAGTTGAGATCCCGGCTGCCCTGTCTCTGTGAGCTCTGATTCAGCTGAGATCCCAGCTGCCCTGTCTCTCTGTGAGCTCTGATTCAGCTGAGATCCCAGCTGCCCTGTCTCTCTGTGCTCTGATTCAGCTGACAGCTTGGCTGCCTTCCCTGCCATGCTCAGGGGCATCTCTCTCTTTGTGCATGGCAACACACCATCTCTGTGTGCATGGCAACACACCATCTCTGTGTGCATGGCAACACACCCCCACAACCCAATTATGTCACCAAGCAACCGCAGCAGCATCCAAGACCCTCTCTGAAAGGTTCTGGTGTCTGGGGGCTGCTGAAAAGGAGTCATTCCTTATGCACTTTTTCTTCCAATATTAATGTGTGGTACAGGAGCTTAAGAATAGCCCTGTATGACCGTGCTCTGAAAGAGGACAGGCCAGAGTGTGCATGAGGACACAAAGGGAATGATTAAGTTTTGAACTTGCAGATTTGCTATTTGTGTGCTCTGGGGAATATAAAGATCATATTTGTTAGTTTAAATGAGTCCAGCATTCAAATGTAGTAAATCAAAGTTAATATCGCTATCAGACTTATCACCTTTTTAGAGTTCTTTTAACACGAAACGGTTTACTGCATGGTGTTTCTTAAATATTTGGCAATTCTAATCAATTATAATAATACATTGAATTAATTGTTAGATGTCAAAATGGAAACAGTGATTCTCAATTGCATCTGAAGAGCTGTAGCCATGCTAATACCATGTTTATAACATGTTTATATTGTATTCATACCATGCATAGAAACCCAACCTTCTCCACTGCACCTCCCTATAGAGACCTTCTCCACTGCACCTCCCTATAGAGACCTTCTCCACTGCACCTCCTTATAGATACCTTCTCCACTGCACCTCCCTATAGAGACCATCTCCATTGTACCTCCTTATAGATACCTTCTCCACTGCACCTCCCTATAGAGACCATCTCCATTGTACCTCCTTATAGATACCTTCTCCACTGGACCTCCCTATAGAGACCATCTCCACTGTACCTCCTTATAGATACCTTCTCCACTGGACCTCCCTATAGAGACCTTCTCCACTGTACCTCCTTATAGATACCTTCTCCACTGTACCTCCTGATAGAGACCATCTCCACTGCACCTCCCTGTAGAGACCTTCTACACTGTACCTCCTTATAGAGACCATCTCCACTGCACCTCCTTATAGAGACCATCTCCACTGCACCTCCCTGTAGAGACCTTCTACACTGTACCTCCTTATAGAGACCATCTCCACTGCACCTCCTTATAGAGACCATCTCCACTGCACCTCCCTGTAGAGACCTTCTACACTGTACCTCCTTATAGAGACCATCTCCACTGTGCCTCCTTATAGATACCTTCTCCACTGCACCTCCTTATAGAGACCATCTCCACTGCACCTCCCTGTAGAGACCATCTCCACTGTACCTCCTGATGGATACCTTTTCCACTGTACCTCCTTATAGAGACCATCTCCACTGTACCTCCTTATAGATACCTTCTCCACTGCACCTCCTGATGGATACCTTCTCCACTGCACCTCCTTGATTATCTGTGAGGAATGTAAGCTGTGTAAGTTGCTCTGGATAAGATTGTCTGCTAACAGCAAAAATGTCAATTTGAAAAATAGTGTGCAGATTGTCAGTTGATTTTAATGCTAGTCAGGAAATGCACTGCAGTCAGGCACCTTAACGCACTTCTGCTGATAAACTGGAGCTCCTTATCCCCCCATCTTCTCTGACACACACACACTACATACACACACATGATATATAAACACAATACATTCACACACATTGTACACACACACACACACATACACACACACACTCTCACACACATACACACACACTCACTAACACACACTTCACATTGTACACACACATGCACACACAGAAATACACACACTCACACACCCACACATACACTACACACAAGCGCATTACATACACACATGCACACACAGAAATACACACGCATGCAAACACACATAAAAACATGGTAGTGCACACAAACAATACCCACACACACATACACATACAAGCACACGCATTCATTAAGAGTTTGAAATTAATTTGAACTTGCTAGTGCACTTGGAAGTGTGAGAACGTTTCTAAAGCTACTTGGGATTCTGCTAAATAAAAAGTTAAGCATTTATTGCCCAATTAGCATCATTACCATTAATTACATTAATTACAAGCACACATGTGCTGCTGCTTGTGTGTGTGTGTGTGTGTGTGTGTGTGTGTGTGTGTGTGAATGTGGTTGCTTGTGTGTGTGTGTGTGTGTGTGTGTGTGTGTGTGTGTGTGGCTTGGGTAGAACAGAACAGCATGCATTAGACACTCTAAACAGAGCCTACATTTCTCCACCACAGCTCAATATCTACTAAAGAAATAACCCCCCTGCTCTGGGTATGATGGCTGTGCCTCCACTTGGGAATGGAGCCTGCAACCTCTGTGTAGAACCCTGATCACAGCACTACTGGCTCAGAGAGTTCAGCTTCCCCTGTTGGGGTAACAGCACATTACTGTAACAAGAGGGCAGCCAGCATTGTTTTACTTGTTTTGCTGGTTTACCTTTTTAGGTTTAAAATGTCACCTGTGTTTGGACAGAATGAGGTTTCCATGGCTACAGGAATAAATCAAATTTCACCAGTGGAATCCTGTGAATATGAGAAACTGGGCATAGTTACAAAGGAAAGGGGTTTTATGAATTATGGGGGATAAAATGTAATCTCAGAGCAAAATATACTAAATTTTTGAACAATGCATGCTATCAGAAGAAATCAGATTGGTAGTGTTTTGTGGTGTGTGTATTTTAAGGTAGGTAGTCATGAAGTAAGAATGGGATTCTGGGAATGTCTGGGGCCATTTCAGCCTGGATCCCATCCCCCGCCCACAGCACTGCAGTCTTTCATATAAATCCAGCTTACAGTGCTTTTATGATTTCAGGGTACAGTTTAGTTGAATTCTTCTCCTCTTGCTGAGATTTATCTCCAACTAAACACTGCTGAGATTTACCTCCAGCTAAACACTACTGAGATTTACCTACAGCTAAACACTGCTGAGATTTACCTACAGCTAAACACTGCTGAGATTTACCTACAGCTAAACACTACTGACATTTACCAACAGCTAAACACTACTGAGATTTACCTACAGCTAAACACTGCTGAGATTTACCTACAGCTAAACACTGCTGAGATTTACCTACAGCTAAACACTGCTGGGATTTACCTACGGCTAAACACTGCTGAGATTTACCTACAGCTAAACACTGCTGATATTTCTTCACATTTCACATTTCCTCCCCATTCTGAAAAACAGCTGAATATCTTGACCACATGCTTCTATGCATTTAGTTGCTGCCTCATGATTGGCTGATTCAATATTAGCATTATCAATCTGGTGTACAGGTCTACCTAATAAAGTGGTCACTGAGTGTATATTTAGCCAAATGCATTAAACAGTGATGGAACTGCAGGATATGGTGTGGGGAGGTATTTGTGTTTTCCTGGTTCATGTTGTCATGACTTCTACATGGAGTCACAGTGGAGAGATTACCTGAGAGCGCAGCTTTGATGAACGGTCTCCAGAGAGGCCCACAGCCATAGTCAGACCACAGAGCAGCTAACCTCTCACCATTCATTTCCCACAGTTCAGTGCTTCTGCTGCTTCTAAAGGTCTAAACCATCATTATCCACAATCTCCTCACTTAGCATAGACTTGCTGTTGATTTAATCAGCCTTTGAGCAGCAGACTTATATAACATCAAGGAATGCATTATATATTTGGCAGAAGGATAAAGAGGTGCATGTTAATGGATATAAATTACTAACCAGTATCGCTGTAAATACACCACTAACACAGTGTCTAAAGCTTCTAAAGCTCAAATTGCATTCCCACTTGTCTGCTGGTAGTATAATAATTCTCAAAAGCAAGCCAACAAGCCAACAAGCCAATTTTAATTTAATTACAGCTGTACAGTAATTACCATCTGCATTTGTTTCATCTCATCACAGAAACTTGTGCATTGTTACAGCAAGACTTTGTTACCATAAAGTAATAAAACAGTAAGTGCTTTGCTCTACTCTACATGTAGCTCGTATATGTTTGTGTTGCAATTGTATCTGACAGTAGTGTGTCCGCAGACTTAATATAACTAGTATGTTATTGTTGAATCAGTGTTACAGTTTAACCTGTGTGTGCTTTACTCATGTATCTACCCATGTAGAGGGTCCTGTCTGTACCCTTCTGGCCATGGCTATCGTAATGCATTATTGTATACATTACTAGTCTCAGGACTTCAAGTCTAGCTATCTTGCTTTAGCTGATTCAACTGGCCAAAAATTGGCCCAGATTTACGTACATGAAGCTTGCAGCACAAAAGGCGGTCTGACGAGGGTGTGTTGATACGGTCACAGTCTGCATGAATGTAACGTCTTATTCATGAAGGCTACAGCTTCAGCAATCAGCGAATGAGACTGCCTACGAACCGCATTTTGTAAAAGAGACAGATCTTTAACAACGCAGTTAAAACGTGTGTTTAGTGCATTGAATATCTTCACTGCATGTGGCGATATCCGTGTATCTGGTGCCAAGTAAAAGTGTATCCAGCCAGGACAACATGTAGATAATCCAGCGCAGGACAACATGTAGATAATCCAGCGCAGGACAACATGTAGATAATCCAGCGCAGGACAACATGTAGATAATCCAGCGCAGGACAACATGTAGATAATCCAGTGCAGGACAACATGTAGATAATCCAGCGCAGGACAACATGTAGATAATCCAGCGCAGGACAACATGTAGATAATCCAGTGCAGGACAACATGTAGATAATCCAGCGCTGGACAACATGTAGATAATCCAGCTGTGGTGGCCATAGAATGAACATTGCATTGAATAGAATGGAAATGCTGTGTGGGAGGTCCATGACATATTTGATTTCTCCCAGAAGCGCCATCATTTGTATGGCTGGTTGTTTGTTACAGAAGTATTTGCCAGTTTATTTTCTGATTGTTTTGGAGGATAACTATTACAAACAAACACACAACCCTGTTTTTATTATTTTAGCAATGCCAGTTGAGCATGCTCTGTTTCTAACAATGTTCTCTTAAATGCAGGAAGCATTTTCCACAATGGACAAAAGCCATTAAAAGCAACATATCAATTCATATTTTTTCAAGTGACAAAAATATTTCAAGATATTTTCTGTGACAAACACCCAGCTGCCATCGTTAATTAATGTTTAATATTATTAATCAGTTTTATTTCAAGATTCAGAGCCTAAACCTATGTCTCTGTCTCCCTTATGTCTCAATTTATGCCTGCTCTTTAGAGCCAGAGAAATTTCACACACAAATCGAGCCTCATTAATTTGACTAAATTCAATGAAATACATTATATCTCCACCCTTTATGTACACGATCCAGTATCTTGAATGCATTAAGGGGAGAAGTGCACCGTGAACTGCAGTCCCGGATCTGTGTGGCAGTTTCATATATAAAACCCATGTTTCATATGTGCACTTGAAAATCATCATCCAAAGGCTTGGTACATCTGGCCCATTGTCGTCTCCCTCTCCTCCTCAGCTGGTGTGTGGTGATTGTTCTGGTGCTGGTGTGTGGTGATTGTTCTGGCGCTGGTGTGTGGTGATTGTTCTGGCGCTGGTGTGTGGTGATTGTTCTGGTGCTGGTGTGTGGTGATTGTTCTGGCGCTGGTGTGTGGTGATTGTTCTGGTGCTGGTGTGTGGTGATTGTTCTGGCGCTGGTGTGTGGTGATTGTTCTGGCGCTGGTGTGTGGTGATTGTTCTGGCGCTGGTGTGTGGTGATTGTTCTGGCGCTGGTGTGTGGTGATTGTTCTGGCACAACATGGCAGCCGTGCATCACCCAGGTGAGTGCTGCTCTTGGTGGGGGTTGAGCCAAGTTCACTCTTCATTGTAAAGCATTTTGAATGTCTAGAAAAGCACTATATGAATGGAATTATCTATGAAGAAACATCATAGCTAATCAGTTATTTGCACCTTGGTCTACATGGGCAGTTATCATAGTGTGAGGTCATCCTAAAGCTGACAACACATGCTTCCTCTCTCTCTCTCTCTCTCTCTCTCTCTCTCTGTTGCTGGAGCCTTGGCTTCAGAGCAATGCACAATCCGAAGGCCGTCATATTAAATGATCAAACTCAAAAACTCTCTGTGAGCAACTCTCAGCACACTCTTCAGAGACACAATCATGAGCCAATATTGGCCTGTTCCTGCCTTCAGAAGTAATTATGGGATGGATGGTCATCACCACACTGATATCTGGGGTTGTGTCCTCCTGCAAGCTTCTCTGTCAGTCCATCGTGGCTTATATAATAGTGTCCAATTCAAAATGTGTTTTCTGAATTAATCTATATTCCTCCCTGTTTCCTCTTAAAATATATTTGTATTCTTGTATTTGTCTGTTTTAGTGTCTCTTTTCTTCTCCTTGTCTTCGGTTGTAGTCCTAACCACATTGATTTTTCTTCTTCGATTCCATTAAGCCACAGGAGAG
>NC_083760.1:96647372-96674872 GCF_963514075.1 Conger conger | reverse complement strand
AGCGTCTCCAAATGCCAATAATGTCATTTAATGTAATGTATGTGTCTATGTGTGGATGTGTGTGGATGTGTGTGTTTCTCATTGTGCTGTTCCCTTATCACACTGTGCTGGAATTGGATCTGCCAATCTATCCCTCCCTGTTCCTGCAGAGAGACTCTCTTTCACATCTCCCTCCCCTGGCTCTGAACTCAGCACCTGATTGGCTGGGTCCTCTGTCAGTCAGGTGGGATGTGACGGGGGGGTCTCAGATGTATGACATGGATTAAGCATTTAACGCTGATTTAAAACAGCGTCATCACAAAAGCAGCTTTACTCAATAGCCACCCTCTCCACTACTTTTATAACTCAGATAAATTCACTCAGGGACAATAACAAGGTTATGGGCTTTAATAACTGGATTATTTTTGTCAGGCCGGTGCTTTTGGGCTCAGAGCTGGAAGGCTGTGTGCGGTGGTGTGTGACCTGCATTAAAGCCCCTGATGAAGCAGGAATGCTCGGGGCGTTTCTCCTGAGGAATGTTAATTGTTTTCAGGTTCTTTGCAGGATAGCCGCTGTGGTAATGCAGCCATTTGGCCTGCCAATAAAAGAGGCTTTCAATTAAGCAGACGGAGAAGCGAGGAGACGGGATAGCCACAGAGAGAGACAAAGACACAGAGAAACAGATTTATCACGAGTGAGGAGCTACAAGACAAACTGAAAGTGGTAAAAGCAGGCAAAGCCAGCGGCCCTGACACTGCGATGAGCCCCTACTCCAGCTCTTTAATCTTCTGTTAAATATTGCCCATCTCCCTGAGATCTGCAATCAATTGCACCGTAAAAAGGAGACAATTTCAACCCCGATGACTATAGAGGCGCCTTTGTCAGTCATATTCTGCGTAAGAATATCTGTAGTATTCTGAAAACTCGGATACTGGCCTTTGACTAAGAGTCAGACTGGCTTTTTTCCAAATCCACATATTTCATAACCTAATAAATAAGGAACCAATCTAGGAAAAAAAAAAAAAAAAAAAAAGCTTGCATGATCAATTTTTAAAAACAGCATTGGATTCAATGTCGCATAACGGAAAATTTCTAAGTACTGCAAACCCCAGCCTCACCCTACAGGCCTGAAACCCACCCGTGTAACAATAACATGGCAAACAGAGTTCAAACATAACAACTAAATCCCTTGTGCTCAGAAGCAAAACGAAGAACATTCTGCAAAAAGCCATTTATTTCAAGGTGTTGGACAAGACACAGACCAGAGCAGGGCCAGAGAAGACTAAACCCTCACCTCTAAAACAAATAGTCATTCTAACTCCTGTGGAAGCAAAATGGCATGTCTTCCACAGCTAGATTTCTTATTCTGATCTAAAACCTGACCACAAAGTGCAGTGCTGTCAGACCTGGGCCCTGGCAGTGGGCATGAGTAAGTTCTGTGTCATCACGCTGAAAGAGAAAGGTAGATATCAGTGAAATATGTTTCATTTCACTTTGGATAACAACATGCTCGAGCACCACCAGTTACACCTGCCTGAGTGGAGTTTAGTCTGGCTGAGGCCTGAGGGGAGTTTAGTCTGACTGAGGCCTGAGGGGAGTTTAGTCTGACTGAGGCCTGAGGGGAGTTTAGTCTGGCTGTAAACATGCTGAGGGGAGTTTAGTCTGGCTGTAAACATGCTGAGGGAAGTTTAGTCTGACTGAGGCCTGAGGGGAGTTTAGTCTGACTGAGGCCTGAGGGGAGTTTAGTCTGACTGAGGCCTGAGGGGAGTTTAGTCTGACTGTAAGCATGCTGAGGGGAGTTTAGTCTGGCTGAGGCCTGAGGGGAGTTTAGTCTGGCTGTAAACATGCTGAGGGGAGTTTAGTCTGACTGAGGCCTGAGGGGAGTTTAGTCTGGCTGAGGCCTGAGGGGAGTTTAGTCTGGCTTTAAACATGCTGAGGGGAGTTTAGTCTGGCTGTAAACATGCTGAGGGGAGTTTAGTCTGACTGAGGCCTGAGGGGAGTTTAGTCTGACTGAGGCCTGAGGGGAGTTTAGTCTGACTGAGGCCTGAGGGGAGTTTAGTCTGACTGAGGCCTGAGGGGAGTTTAGTCTGACTGAGGCCTGAGGGGAGTTTAGTCTGACTGTAAGCATGCTGAGGGGAGTTTAGTCTGGCTGAGGCCTGAGGGGAGTTTAGTTTGGCTGAGGCCTGAGGGGAGTTTAGTCTGGCTGTAAACCTGCTGAGGGGAGTTTAGTCTGACTGAGGCCTGAGGGGAGTTTAGTCTGGCTGTAAACCTGCTGAGGGGAGTTTAGTCTGGCTGTAAACATGCTGAGGGGAGTTTAGTCTGACTGAGGCCTGAGGGGAGTTTAGTCTGGGAGAGGCCTGAGGGGAGTTTAGTCTGACTGAGGCCTGAGGGGAGTTTAGTCTGGCTGTAAGCATGCTGAGGGGAGTTTAGTCTGGCTGTAAGCCTGCTGAGGGGAGTTTAGTCTGGCTGTAAACATGCTGAGGGGAGTTTAGTCTGGCTGTAAACATGCTGAGGGAAGTTTAGTCTGACTGAGGCCTGAGGGGAGTTTAGTCTGACTGAGGCCTGAGGGGAGTTTAGTCTGACTGAGGCCTGAGGGGAGTTTAGTCTGACTGTAAGCATGCTGAGGGGAGTTTAGTCTGGCTGAGGCCTGAGGGGAGTTTAGTCTGGCTGTAAACATGCTGAGGGGAGTTTAGTCTGACTGAGGCCTGAGGGGAGTTTAGTCTGGCTGAGGCCTGAGGGGAGTTTAGTCTGGCTTTAAACATGCTGAGGGGAGTTTAGTCTGGCTGTAAACATGCTGAGGGGAGTTTAGTCTGACTGAGGCCTGAGGGGAGTTTAGTCTGACTGAGGCCTGAGGGGAGTTTAGTCTGACTGAGGCCTGAGGGGAGTTTAGTCTGACTGAGGCCTGAGGGGAGTTTAGTCTGACTGAGGCCTGAGGGGAGTTTAGTCTGACTGTAAGCATGCTGAGGGGAGTTTAGTCTGGCTGAGGCCTGAGGGGAGTTTAGTTTGGCTGAGGCCTGAGGGGAGTTTAGTCTGGCTGTAAACCTGCTGAGGGGAGTTTAGTCTGACTGAGGCCTGAGGGGAGTTTAGTCTGGCTGTAAACCTGCTGAGGGGAGTTTAGTCTGGCTGTAAACATGCTGAGGGGAGTTTAGTCTGACTGAGGCCTGAGGGGAGTTTAGTCTGGGAGAGGCCTGAGGGGAGTTTAGTCTGACTGAGGCCTGAGGGGAGTTTAGTCTGGCTGTAAGCATGCTGAGGGGAGTTTAGTCTGGCTGTAAACCTGCTGAGGGGAGTTTAGTCTGGCTGTAAACATGCTGAGGGGAGTTTAGTCTGGCTGTAAACATGCTGAGGGGAGTTTAGTCTGGCTGTAAACATGCTGAGGGGAGTTTAGTCTGGCTGTAAACATGCTGAGGGGAGTTTAGTCAGGCTGTAAACATGCTGAGTGGAGTTTAGTCTGGCTGTAAACATGCTGAGGGGAGTTTAGTCTGGCTGTAAACATGCTGAGTGGAGTTTAGTCTGGCTGTAAACCTGCTGAGGGGAGTTTAGTCTGGCTGTAAGCATGCTGAGGGGAGTTTAGTCTGGCTGTAAACATGCTGAGGGGAGTTTAGTCTGGCTGTAAACATGCTGAGGGGAGTTTAGTCTGGCTGTAAACCTGCTGAGGGGAGTTTAGTCTGGCTGTAAACCTGCTGAGTGGAGTTTAATCTGGCTGTAAGCATGCTGAGTGGAGTTTAGTCTGGCTGTAAACATGCTGAGGGGAGTTTAGTCTGGCTGTAAGCATGCTGAGTGGAGTTTAGTCTGGCTGTAAACGTGCTGAGGAGAGTTTAGTCTGGCTGTAAACCTGCTGAGTGGAGTTTAGTCTGGCTGTAAGCATGCTGAGGGGAGTTTAGTCTGGCTGTATACCTGCTGAGGGGAGTTTAGTCTGGCTGTAAGCATGCTGAGTGGAGTTTTGTCTGGCTGTAAACATGCTGAGGGGAGTTTAGTCTGGCTGTAAACATGCTGAGGGGAGTTTAGTCTGGCTGTAAGCATGCTGAGGGGAGTTTAGTCTGGCTGTAAACATGCTGAGGGGAGTTTAGTCTGGCTGTAAACATGCTGAGGGGAGTTTAGTCTGGCTGTAAACCTGCTGAGGGGAGTTTAGTCTGGCTGTAAGCCTGCTGAGGGGAGTTTAGTCTGGCTGTAAACATGCTGAGGGGAGTTTAGTCTGGCTGTAAACATGCTGAGTGGAGTTTTTTCTGGCTGTAAACCTGCTGAGAGGAGTTTAGTCTGGCTGTAAACCTGCTGAGGGGAGTTTAGTCTGGCTGTAAACCTGCCAAGGGGAGTTTAGTCTGGCTGTAAACATGCTGAGTGGAGTTTTGTCTGGCTGTGAACCTGCTGAGGGGAATTTAGTCGGACTGAGGCCTGAGGGGAGTTTAGTCTGGCTGTAAGCATGCTGAGGGGAGTTTAGTCTGAGTGAGGCCTGAGGGGAGTTTAGTCTGACTTAGGCCTGAGGGGAGTTTAGTCTGACTGAGGCCTGAGGGGAGTTTAGTCTGACTGTAAGCATGCTGAGGGGAGTTTAGTCTGGCTGAGGCCTGAGGGGAGTTTAGTTTGGCTGAGGCCTGAGGGGAGTTTAGTCTGACTGACACCTGAGGGGAGTTTAGTCTGGCTGTAAACCTGCTGAGGGGAGTTTAGTCTGGCTGTAAACATGCTGAGGGGAGTTTAGTCTGACTGAGGCCTGAGGGGAGTTTAGTCTGGCTGAGGCCTGAGGGGAGTTTAGTCTGACTGAGGCCTGAGGGGAGTTTAGTCTGGCTGTAAGCATGCTGAGGGGAGTTTAGGCTGGCTGTAAACCTGCTGAGGGGAGTTTAGTCTGGCTGTAAACATGCTGAGGGGAGTTTAGTCTGGCTGTAAACATGCTGAGTGGAGTTTAGTCTGGCTGTAAACATGCTGAGGGGAGTTTAGTCTGGCTGTAAACATGCTGAGGGGAGTTTAGTCTGGCTGTAAACATGCTGAGGGGAGTTTAGTCTGGCTGTAAACCTGTTGAGGGGAGTTTAGTCTGGCTGTAAGCATGCTGAGGGGAGTTTAGTCAGGCAGTAAACATGCTGAGTGGAGTTTAGTCAGGCAGTAAACATGCTGAGTGGAGTTTAGTCTGGCTGTAAACATGCTGAGTGGAGTTTAGTCTGGCTGAGGCCTGAGGGGAGTTTAGTCTGGCTGTATACCTGCTGAGTGGAGTTTAGTCTGGCTGTAAACCTGCTGAGTGGAGTTTAGTCTGGCTGTAAACCTGCTGAGGGGAGTTTAGTCTGGCTGTAAACCTGCTGAGTGGAGTTTAGTCTGGCTGTAAGCATGCTGAGGGGAGTTTCGTCTGGCTGTAAACATGCTGAGGGGAGTTTAGTCTGGCTGTAAACCTGCTGAGGGGAGTTTAGTCTGGCTGTAAACATGCTGAGTGGAGTTTAGTCTGGCTGTAAACCTGCTGAGGGGAGTTTAGTCTGGCTGTAAGCATGCTGAGGGGAGTTTAGTCTGGCTGTAAACATGCTGAGGGAAGTTTAGTCTGGCTGTAAGCATGCTGAGGGGAGTTTTGTCTGGCTGTAAACATGCTGAGGGGAGTTTAGTCTGGCTGTAAACATGCTGAGTGGAGTTTAGTCTGGCTGTAAACCTGCTGAGGGGAGTTTAGTCTGGCTGTAAGCATGCTGAGTGGAGTTTTTTCTGGCTGTAAACCTGCTGAGGGGAGTTTAGTCTGGCTGTAAACCTGCTGAGGGGAGTTTAGTCTGGCTGTAAACATGCTGAGTGGAGTTTAGTCTGGCTGTAAACCTGCTGAGGGGAGTTTAGTCTGGCTGTAAGCATGCTGAGGGGAGTTTAGTCTGGCTGTAAACATGCTGAGGGAAGTTTAGTCTGGCTGTAAGCATGCTGAGGGGTGTTTTGTCTGGCTGTAAACATGCTGAGGGGAGTTTAGTCTGGCTGTAAACCTGCTGAGGGGAGTTTAGTCTGGCTGTAAACATGCTGAGTGGAGTTTAGTCTGGCTGTAAACCTGCTGAGGGGAGTTTAGTCTGGCTGTAAGCATGCTGAGTGGAGTTTTTTCTGGCTGTAAACATGCTGAGGGAGTTTAGTCTGGCTGTAAACCTACTGAGTGGAGTTTAGTCTGGCTGTAAACCTGCCAAGGGGAGTTTAGTCTGGCTGTAAACGTGCTGAGGGGAATTTAGTCTGGCTGTAAACATGCTGAGGGGAGTTTAGTCTGGCTGTAAACATGCTGAGTGGAGTTTTGTCTGGCTGTATACCTGCTGAGGGGAGTTTAGTCTGACTGAGGCCTGAGGGGAGTTTAGTCTGGCTGTAAGCATGCTGAAGGGAGTTTAGTCTGGCTGTAAACATGCTGAGGGGAGTTTAGTCTGGCTGTAAATGTGCTGAGTGGAGTTTAGTCTGGCTGTAAACATGCTGAGTGGAGTTTATTCTGGCTGTAAGCATGCTGAGTGGAGTTTTTTTTGGCTGTAAACCTGCTGAGGGGAGTTTAGTCTGGCTGTAAACCTGCCAAGGGGAGTTTAGTCTGGCTGTAAGCATGCTGAGGGGAGTTTAGTCTGGCTGTAAACCTGCTGAGTGGAGTTTAGTCTGGCTGTAAACATGCTGAGTGGAGTTTTGTCTGGCTGTAAACCTGCTGAGGGGAGTTTAGTCTGGCTGTAAACATGCTGAGGGGAGTTTAGTCTGGCTGTAAACATGCTGAGGGGAGTTTTGTCTGGCTGTAAACCTGCTGAGTGGAGTTTTGTCTGGCTGTAAACCTGCTGAGGGGAGTTTAGTCTGGCTGTAAACATGCTGAGGGGAGTTTAGTCTGGCTGTAAACCTGCCAAGGGGAGTTTAGTCTGGCTGTAAACCTGCCAAGGGGAGTTTAGTCTGGCTGTAAACATGCTGAGTGGAGTTTAGTCTGGCTGTAAACATGCTGAGTGGAGTTTTGTCTGGCTGTAAACCTGCTGAGTGGAGTTTAGTCTGGCTGTAAACATGCTGAGTGGAGTTTAGTCTGGCTGTAAACATGCTGAGTGGAGTTTTGTCTGGCTGTAAACCTGCTGAGGGGAGTTTAGTCTGGCTGTAAACATGCTGAGGGGAGTTTAGTCTGGCTGTAAACCTGCCAAGGGGAGTTTAGTCTGGCTGTAAACCTGCCAAGGGGAGTTTAGTCTGGCTGTAAACATGCTGAGGGGAGTTTAGTCAGGCTGTAAACATGCTGAGGGGGGTTTAGTCTGGCTGTAAACCTGATGAGGGGAGTTTAGTCTGGCTGTAAACATGCTGAGTGGAGTTTAGTCTGGCTGTAAACCTGCCAAGGGGAGTTTAGTCTGGCTGTTAACGTGCTGAGGGGAGTTTAGTCTGGCTGTAAACCTGCTGAGTGGAGTTTAGTCTGGCTGTAAACATGCTGAGTGGAGTTTTGTCTGGCTGTAAACCTGCTGAGGGGAGTTTAGTCTGGCTGTAAACATGCTGAGGGGAGTTTAGTCTGGCTGTAAACCTGCCAAGGGGAGTTTAGTCTGGCGGTAAACGTGCTGAGTGGAGTTTAGTCTGGCTGTAAACATGCTGAGTGGAGTTTAGTCTGGCTGAGGCCTGAGGGGAGTTTAGTCTGACTGTAAACCTGCTGAGGGGAGTTTAGTCTGGCTGTAAACCTGCTGAGTGGAGTTTAGTCTGGCTGTAAACCTGCTGAGTGGAGTTTAGTCTGGCTGTAAGCATGCTGAGGGGAGTTTTGTCTGGCTGTAAACATGCTGAGGGGAGTTTAGTCTGGCTGTAAACCTGCTGAGGGGAGTTTAGTCTGGCTGTAAACATGCTGAGTGGAGTTTAGTCTGGCTGTAAACCTGCTGAGGGGAGTTTAGTCTGGCTGTAAGCATGCTGAGGGGAGTTTAGTCTGGCTGTAAACATGCTGAGGGAAGTTTAGTCTGGCTGTAAACCTACTGAGTGGAGTTTAGTCTGGCTGTAAACATGCTGAGTGGAGTTTAGTCTGGCTGTAAACCTGCTGAGGGGAGTTTAGTCTGGCTGTAAGCATGCTGAGGGGAGTTTTGTCTGGCTGTAAACATGCTGAGGGGAGTTTAGTCTGGCTGTAAACCTGCTGAGGGGAGTTTAGTCTGGCTGTAAACATGCTGAGTGGAGTTTAGTCTGGCTGTAAACCTGCTGAGGGGAGTTTAGTCTGGCTGTAAGCATGCTGAGTGGAGTTTTTTCTGGCTGTAAACCTACTGAGTGGAGTTTAGTCTGGCTGTAAACCTGCCAAGGGGAGTTTAGTCTGGCTGTAAACGTGCTGAGGGGAATTTAGTCTGGCTGTAAACATGCTGAGGGGAGTTTAGTCTGGCTGTAAACATGCTGAGTGGAGTTTTGTCTGGCTGTATACCTGCTGAGGGGAGTTTAGTCTGACTGAGGCCTGAGGGGAGTTTAGTCTGGCTGTAAGCATCCTGAAGGGAGTTTAGTCTGGCTGTAAACATGCTGAGGGGAGTTTAGTCTGGCTGTAAATGTGCTGAGTGGAGTTTAGTCTGGCTGTAAACATGCTGAGTGGAGTTTATTCTGGCTGTAAGCATGCTGAGTGGAGTTTTTTTTGGCTGTAAACCTGCTGAGGTGAGTTTAGTCTGGCTGTAAACCTGCCAAGGGGAGTTTAGTCTGGCTGTAAACGTGCTGAGGGGAGTTTAGTCTGGCTGTAAACCTGCTGAGTGGAGTTTAGTCTGGCTGTAAACATGCTGAGTGGAGTTTAGTCTGGCTGTAAACCTGCTGAGTGGAGTTTAGTCTGGCTGTAAACATGCTGAGTGGAGTTTTGTCTGGCTGTAAACCTGCTGAGGGGAGTTTAGTCTGGCTGTAAACATGCTGAGGGGAGTTTAGTCTGGCTGTAAACCTGCCAAGGGGAGTTTAGTCTGGCTGTAAACCTGCCAAGGGGAGTTTAGTCTGGCTGTAAACGTGCTGAGGGGGGTTTAGTCTGGCTGTAAACCTGATGAGGGGAGTTTAGTCTGGCTGTAAACATGCTGAGTGGAGTTTAGTCTGGCTGTAAACCTGCCAAGGGGAGTTTAGTCTGGCTGTTAACGTGCTGAGGGGAGTTTAGTCTGGCTGTAAACCTGCTGAGTGGAGTTTAGTCTGGCTGTAAACATGCTGAGGGGAGTTTAGTCTGGCTGTAAACATGCTGAGGGGAGTTTAGTCTTGCTGCAAACCTGCCAAGGGGAGTTTAGTCTGGCTGTAAACATGCTGAGTGGAGTTTTGTCTGGCTGTAAACATGCTGAGGGGAGTTTAGTCTGGCTGTAAACCTGCCAAGGGGAGTTTAGTCTGGCTGTAAACCTGCTGAGTGGAGTTTAGTCTGGCTGTAAGCATGCTGAGTGGAGTTTAGTCTGGTTGTAAACGTGCTGAGGGGAGTTTAGTCTGGCTGTAAACCTGCTGAGGGGAGTTTAGTCTGACTGTAAACATGCTGAGTGTAGTTTAGTCTGGCTGTAAACGTGGTGAGGGGAGTTTAGTCTGGCTGTAAACATGCTGAGGGGAGTTTAGTCTGGCTGTAAACATGCTGAGTGGAGTTTTGTCTGGCTGTAAACCTGCTGAGGGGAGTTTAGTCTGGCTGTAAACATGCTGAGGGGAGTTTAGTCTGGCTGTAAACCTGCCAAGGGGAGTTTAGTCTGGCTGTAAACCTGCCAAGGGGAGTTTAGTCTGGCTGTAAACGTGCTGAGGGGGGTTTAGTCTGGCTGTAAACCTGATGAGGGGAGTTTAGTCTGGCTGTAAACATGCTGAGTGGAGTTTAGTCTGGCTGTAAACCTGCCAAGGGGAGTTTAGTCTGGCTGTTAACGTGCTGAGGGGAGTTTAGTCTGGCTGTAAACCTGCTGAGTGGAGTTTAGTCTGGCTGTAAACATGCTGAGGGGAGTTTAGTCTGGCTGTAAACATGCTGAGGGGAGTTTAGTCTTGCTGCAAACCTGCCAAGGGGAGTTTAGTCTGGCTGTAAACATGCTGAGTGGAGTTTTGTCTGGCTGTAAACATGCTGAGGGGAGTTTAGTCTGGCTGTAAACCTGCCAAGGGGAGTTTAGTCTGGCTGTAAACCTGCTGAGTGGAGTTTAGTCTGGCTGTAAGCATGCTGAGTGGAGTTTAGTCTGGTTGTAAACGTGCTGAGGGGAGTTTAGTCTGGCTGTAAACCTGCTGAGGGGAGTTTAGTCTGACTGTAAACATGCTGAGTGTAGTTTAGTCTGGCTGTAAACGTGGTGAGGGGAGTTTAGTCTGGCTGTAAACATGCTGAGGGGAGTTTAGTCTGGCAGTAGACCTGCTGAGTGAAGTTTAGTCTGGCTGTAAACATGCTGAGGGGAGTTTAGTCTGGCTGTAAACATGCTGAGGGGAGTTTAGTCTGGCTGTAAACCTGCTGAGGGAGTTTAGTCTGGCTGTAAACCTGCTGAGTGGAGTTTAGTCTGGCTGTAAACATGCTGAGGGGAGTTTAGTCTGGCTGTAAACATGCTGAGGGGAGTTTAGTCTGGCTGTAAACCTACTGAGTGGAGTTTAGTCTGGCTGTAAACATGCTGAGGGGAGTTTAGTCTGGCTGTAAACATGCTGAGGGGAGTTTAGTCTGGCTGTAAACATGCTGAGGGGAGTTTAGTCTGGCTGTAAACATGCTGAGGGGAGTTTAGTCTGGCTGTAAACCTGTTGAGGGGAGTTTAGTCTGGCTGTAAGCATGCTGAGGGGAGTTTAGTCTGGCTGTAAACATGCTGAGGGGAGTTTAGTCTGGCTGTAAACCTGCTGAGGGGAGTTTAGTCTGGCTGTAAACCTGCTGAGGGGAGTTTAGTCTGGCTGTAAACCTGAGAGGGAGACGGCACACCGTGGCCTTTTCTTTTTACACCTTAAAGAGGAAACTATACCATTTATCACCACCCCATTAAAACCACACTAAAATTTTGGTTACATTTTAATTTAATTGATTCAACTGAAGTGATATTGGACAGGTGCAGGGGAAAATGCACACACACCCACTCTGATACAGATGACTGCAAAACTAAGATGATCAAATTACATTTCAAAATTTAATTTTCTCATTTGAATGAATTTATTTTTCTTGTCTGAAATACATTTTCTTATTTTTCCATTGGACAGTACTCTCACATTTCTCCTTTTTTATTTATACCTCCTCCCTTTTGTTTTCTTTATTCTAAATAATTACAGATTGTTGTTTGCTTTGTGAAAGGCTATTTGCCTCTGAGGACTCTTACTTTGTGTTCAGTGCCTTTCTGTTGAATAATAATTGTAAAAAAGGACAAATGACAGAAATAATGTTTTTCTTTTTAAAAGCAATGAAAAAGCCATTCCTACAACACCATAGATCAATGATTCTTCCTGACTGAAGTAATGTAATTGTCTTTACCTCTGTCTTAGAATATTTATCCAGAAGGACTGGAAAGAATTGCTTGATTTGTTTTGCCTGAAAGGCTGGTCCCTGCCCTCAAAACAGTATCTCTAGACGAGTGCCTATCAAGGCAAATTTCTGCATTTGTCTAGACGCTGTTCTCTTCAGAGATATAGAGCCGGGACAAGCAACAGAACTCAATGAGAGGGTGTCTGTGTGGTGATTACTGCTGATCTATCAGGGTCATGTTGGGTCAGTCTGTCAGGGCCATGTTGGGTCAGTCTGTCTGGGCCACATGTATATATATACATACATATACACACACAAACACATACATACACACATATACACACACACATATACACACACGTACATACATACACACACATACACATACACACGCACAGATACATACACACACTCTCTCACACACACACACAAACACACTCTCTCTCTCACACACACAAACACATACATACACATACACACACTCTCTCTCACACACACATACATCCACATACACACACACACTCTCTCTCCCTCTCTGTCTCTCATACACACACACAAATGCAAAGACACATACATCCACACACTATTAGGTTTGTAGAACATCAGACCGAGATGTGAGACCAAGGCGTAGCTTTTAGTCTTTATTAAAATTAAGGCAGGTCAGACAGGCAGAGGTCAATAGCCAGCAAACGGAATCAGCAGGCATAATAGTCACATAATAAGTCAATAGTCAACTAACCAGCAAACAGGTACAATATGGATAATCCAACACATAGTCATGGTCACAGGCGAAGGGTCAAAAACAAGCAGGCGAATCAGACAGAATCAGAAACTAAAAAACGGAGTCGAAAAACAAAAACGGGTCGATACACAGCTGATCAAAACTATGCAGATGGAATAGGCGGAATGAGGAAGATGAAAACAACAGGTTGAACCGGGTATCTATCAGAAAATAATGCTGGGGTGGCCTGTAGCGTAGTGTTTAAGGTAAATGACTGGGACACGCAAGAGCATTACATTACATTACATTATTGGCATTTGGCAGACGCTCTTATCCAGAGCGATGTACAACAAAGTGCATACTCATAACCGGGGATAAGTTCGCTGAAAGACCCTAGAGGGAAGTACAAAGAGCAGTGGTTCTAATCCCGGTGTAGCCACAATAAGATCCGCACAGCCGTTGGGCCCTTGAGCAAGGCCCTTAACCCAGCATTGCTCCAGGGGAGGATTGTCTCCTGCTTAGTCTAATCAACTGTACGTTGCTCTGGATAAGAGCATCTGCCAAATGCCAATAAGGTAATGTAATGAGTTGACACATAACAATCTGGCAACGTATTCAACAAATAGATGGGTTTATGAAAGACAGATAACAAGATAGAATGGCAATCAGGTGTGGGAGTCAATCAGGAAGTGAAAATGCAGGTGAAATGAATAACAATGAATGAACGAACTGCACAGTGAACAACACAAAACCTGAAATTGTCATTGTCATTCTGTTATGAATGGCAAAGTGATCTTGTTGGCGACACCTTTAGTCAGTTATGGTAGAATTAATAGATTTTGAGACATGAATTAAGTTTTTTGGTAGTCTTAGCGCATTTTGTGTGCAAGATTAATTAGCTGTTTGTTGGCAAAGAGAACAGTGTTAAGAGTTTTGAAAAAGTGTTTTCAGAATCGAGACATGGGTATAAGCAAAAAATAACTACGCCCACACACACACACACATGCAAATATACGCAGGCACACATGCACATGCACACATGCACACACACACACACACACACACATATACAGCGGGGAGTAAACATTTGGGCACCGCTGGTTAAAATGTCTGTCACAATGACATGGACCTTACTGCAGATATAAAAGCAAGATTGCTTTTTTATGCACTTAGTACTGCACATGCGCTTATAAGTACTGTATAAAAGTGCATATCCAAACCCCCAGATCCATGCACATGTGCTCACAGTACTGTATAAAAGTGCATATCCAAACCCCCAGATCCATGCACATGTGCTCACAGTACTGTATAAAAGTGCATATCCAAACCCCCAGATCCATGCACATGTGCTCACAGTACTGTATAAAAGTGCATATCCAAACCCCCAGATCCATGCACATGTGCTCACAGTACTGTATAAAAGTGCATATCCAAACCCCCAGATCCATGCACATGTGCTCACAGTCATTGTGCCAGAACAAGGACACTCAGCTCTGACATGAAGCCAGATTAAAGACCAGAATCTGCTGGTTATCAGGAGAGTAAAACAGTTGCTGTACACTGGAGTTCACTGATTTCCCATGACTCTGAGAGAGAGAGAGAGAGAGAGAGAGAGCAAGAGAGGGAGGAAGAGAGAGAGAAGGAGAGAGAGGATTGCTAGATTGTGGTTTTGTAACTGCAGAAGAGAACTCTATTTTTTTTTTTTCACTGATATGAGACATATCCTATCTCAGGATCTCAGTTACACAAATGAGGCCTTTTCTGGTTTGATGTTTGATGTCCAGTAAAACGTATACACATAATGACTATAATGCACGCAGTTAACGTTTGTTATTATTTGTGTCCTTAGCCTTGCACCCCAGTCAAGAGCCGTGTTAAATTAAGTGTGAGCTTTAATTAGCAGGGCATGCTGCTTTCTAAATGGAGTCTTTTTCCTAGAGTGCTGAGTGACGGCAGTGGCCCCAGCACTGAACCCTGAGGGACTCCACTTCCCACAATACCCTGCTCAGATTACTCGGAACTAGCTCCTGTGATTCCTATTTTGATATTGAGCTTCCCATTGCCGCACGCATCCGTTTCAAGGCCCTAGTGTTGGCATTTCAGGCTGCTAAGGGGACTGCCCCACCTTACATACAATCCCTGATCACTCCCTACTCCCCAGCTAGACCACTCCGGTCTGCCAGCTCTGGTCGCCTTACGGTTCCCTCTCTACGTGCACCTGGCGGTCGAGCTGCACGTTCCCGCCTGTTTTCCGTTCTGGTTCCTCAGTGGTAGAATGACCTGCCTACCACTGTCAGAACAGCAGAATCCCTCCCCCTATTTCGACGCAGACTCAAAACCCACCTTTTCAAACTCTACCTTAGTCCTCCCTCCTGATTTTCCCCTGCCCCTCCTTTCTGATATCCCTATCCTTGTCTAACCCTGATGACAACTATGTTTAGAACAGCATTTCCTGTGTATTTTGCTAGTTTCTGGATGTGATGCTCTGACTTATGGTAGAACCTATGCACTTGTAAGTCGCTTTGGATTAAAAGCGTCTGCCAAATGACTAAAATGTAAAAAAATTTAAAATGTGAGCTTGTCATATGGTACCATATCAAATTATTTTTTGGAAATCTAAATATACAATATCATAAGCCTTGCTAACATAAAAACATTTGGAAGCTTCCTCAAAGAATGGAAAAAGGTTTTACAAAAACCATGTTGGCCTTAGAATGTTACTATTTTCAATGAATAATTCCAAATTTATTCTAATGATGGATTCCAGTATTTTACATGTGATACTAGTTAGACTGACAGGCCTGTAGTTTCCTAGATCTGTACAGTCCCCTTTCTTATATATTGGTATTATATTACCTTGTTTCCAGTCATCCGGTATTTCTCCAGTTTCTACAGACTGTATAAAAGTACTTACTGTATAATACTGTATAAAATTATCTGACTTCTTTGAGTACTATTGGAAGAAACACTTGGCATTGCATTTAGCAACTTCTGCAATTTGCCTTTCAAATAGCCTTTTGGCTAACCTAAGTTCTGTTTTAAACTTTAACCACGCATATTCAGTCTTATTACTCTTAGTTCTGTCCTTTTTATATATCTTATATAGTTTATTATTTTTTTCGCAAACTTACATATAGCTTTATTCATCCACTGTCTAGACTGTTTTTTCTGCATACTTTTTCACACCATTGGAATGAATTTACACTGTATCAAGTATAACCCTTTTAAACCTGCCCCACTTTTCATTCAGTCCTGCATTCAAGAACTTAAGTAATGTAGACATTACTCCCAGTGTGCATTACTTAAATCTGATCACATCTTCTTAACCTAAACTACACACATAAAATAAAAAATTCTGGAGCCCCTCTTAATTTCCCCGAATACCTCAATACTTATTGTGGAATGATCACTTGACCCAAGTGGTTCCATTACCTGTATACGGTGAATTCTGTCAGAATCAGTACATATCACCAGATCTGGAATTTATTGCCCTCTTGTAGCCTGACTTACATACTGGGTCAGAAAGAGTCTAAAATGGGTCTAAAATTTCCTCATCATGTCTGGTGACCAAATTCCATATGGTAATTGAACTCTTCCATGATAAACACCTCCCTGACAAGCTTGTTTTATATTTTTAAAGAGCATTGTATTCACACTACTGTCTGGTAGTTGGTTATACACTCCTATGCCATGTTCCCAAATAAGCTGAATCAAAATATCCTCACTAGGCATGAGTAGGTCAATTTCTGGAATTTCTTGCACATTAAGATTTTCTCTAACATAAACAGCCACACTCCCACCTCTATTACTGGATCTGTCCTTATAAGTTTATACCCCTCTATATTATATTCATCCCCGTCTTCATCCCAAAGCCATGTCTCTGTAATCCATACAATGTCATAGACCCTGTTATGACCGACATTTCACACTGTTCACTCTCTCCCTGCTGTCAGTGGAGGACCTCAATCCGGGACAGGCAAAGAGGCAAAAAAATCACCTGATCTCTACAAACCTGGCCTTGTTTGACCCCTAATGGGCCAATCACCTCTCAGGACCCGATGACCTGCCCTGATAATAACTGTGTTAAATTTGTCTCAGTGTCCACACTGTGGATATAGAACACAGTATATATAATTATATATAAGCAGCTTTTCTTTGTTTCTTAACACAAAGCCTGGCCTACCATACAGACCAGCCTGGCATGTGCTTATTATAAGTGCCGGTGACAGTGTGGGTGTTTCTGATCCATAAATGACTCGGAGCATCCAGAAGAGGCTAAGTCAATGCAGTGAGCATTAGCTCAACACATTTAGCATTAAACACTGAACTATGTAAAACATGCTCAAGAGTAAAATACATTTATTTAATAAGTATTACACATTTACACAATCGCCACATCTGAAGCCTCTCCATGTGCCTCTCGCTTCTCTTTAGACAGCATTCTGGAAACACAAACCTGAAGAACACACACTGTTCGTTGCAGCCACTCAGGCCTGCATAATGGTAACAGCTGTTACATTTATACACCATGACATCATGTATTTCTGCTCACCTTTGCTGCTCAAATACACTCCAAAAACCATACTAACTTTTCAAGGAAAGATAGTTTTTAAATGATGTATGATTTGATTTATTGTCAGTAAAAGTAAAGCCTTCCACCCAGAAATGTATTTTTGCTGAGCATGGTCAAAAACAGTTTTTTATATATTTATATTGAAATATTTCCTGCAAAAAGGTTATCACATCCGTTCCTTTGGGAGCTGGTGGAGCAGTGCTACTCAACTCCACATCCTGCGGGGCGCAGTGTCTGCAGTGCTACTCAACTTCAACAAAATAATTAGGACCTGGAGTTGAATAGCAACTATATCATAACATAAACATAACCATATTACCGTGGGATGAGTAGAAAAGGGGCTTCTAAAGGATGCATGATTCTGGGCTTGTGGGGAAAGGAGAAGCAGAGAACTTGGACTCTTGGACGTACACTCATGAAAAATGTATGAGTGTATGTGGCACAGAATAATAATCAGAGAACCTTCCAGACATAAGACAGCGGCCGTGACCCGTTATGTTCATCCTGCTGCTGATTCTGGATGTAGGGCACCCCCCACCCCCCAGGCCTGCCTCGAGCACACACAGACCTCTCACCCTACAAAAGGCCACGGCCCTATCTGTGCTGATGCCCTCAGTCAGCTGACCTTACACACACACACACTCACCCAACAAAAGGCCACGGCCCTATCTGTGCTGATGCCCCTAGTCAGCTGACACACACACACACACACACACACACACACACACACTCACACACACTCACACACACACACACACACTCACACACACGCACACACACTCACTCACACACACACACGCACACACACTTACACACGCACACACACCAACACGCACACACACACACACACACAAACACATAGGTTAAAATCTGGCATGAGCTTTGCCATGTTTACAGTGACTCAATGTCTTACAGGTGGGGGCACACACAGATGCATTCTGGGATGTGTGAGGTCAGTGTACGAATAGGGCCCTGTATTCTGGGGCTGAGTGTTGGGTGTGTTGGGAGTGTTGGGTGTGTTGGGAGTGTTGGGTGTGTTGGGAGTGCTGGGAGTGCTGGGAGTGTTGGGTGTGTTGGGAGTGTTGGGTGTGTTGGGAGTGTTGGGTGTGTTGGGAGTGCTGGGAGTGCTGGGAGTGTTGGGTGTGTTGGGAGTGTTGGGTGTGTTGGATGTGTTGGGAGTGTTGGGTGTGTTGGGAGTGCTGGGAGTGTTGGGTGTGGGGAGTGTTGGGTGTGTTGGGTGTGTTTGGAGTGTTGGGAGTGTTTGGAGTGTTGGGTGTGTTTAGAGTGTTTGGCTCTGTGGCCAGAAGGAGCTTTATTTTCCTTTAAAAAGGAGAGCATTCAGGCAGAGAGAAAGCAGAGAAGGGAACAGAGAGAGTCGGGATCAGCGCTCACAGCAATACCCTCGCTCTATACTGCGTGAGGTGCCCTATGAACTGCAACACATGCCTTGCCAGAGTTTGTTTTCTTATTCTGTTCTTCCAAAACTCCCCTGTTTCCCTGTTTCCCTGTTTCCCTGAGCACTGGAGCTTATAATCACTTACAGTTCAGACTGAGCTGCAGGGCATGCAGGCACAGTGTACTACGCACCGATAAACTTTATTTACCGTCACCCAAAGTGAGCTGCGACCCCATTTTCCCAGGCAGGCTCCTGTCCTCTATCCACCCACACGTGCCTGTGTCTCTGTGCTAGTGCTGCCCTGCATGTGTACTCAGTCTCTGTGCTAGTACTGCCCTGCATGTGTACTCAGTCTCTGTGCTAGTGCTGCCCTGCATGTGTACTCAGTCTCTGTGCTAGTACTGCCCTGCATGTGTACTCAGTCTCTGTGCTAGTACTGCCCTGCATGTGTACTCAGTCTCTGTGCTAGTGCTGCCCTGCATGTGTACTCAGTCTCTGTGCTAGTACTGCCCTGCATGTGTACTCAGTCTCTGTGCTAGTACTGCCCTGCATGTGTACTCAGTCTCTGTGCTAGTACTGCCCTGCATGTGTACTCAGTCTCTGTGCTAGTACTGCCCTGCATGCGTACTCAGTCTCTGTGCTAGTACTGCCCTGCATGTGTACTCAGTCTCTGTGCAAGAGCACATCAGTGGCCATCGTTCTGTTTGTTCCTTTTTAAATTTTGCAGTGTGGGACACCACAGATTTTAAGTTACTTTTTGAAACACAGTAACTCCTCTGGAATGCTGACAGCTGATGGAATGTTCATGTGACTTGTTTCCACAGCAAGGCACTGGAATTTCTCCAGCTCTCCTTCACACAGAAGAAGTATCACGTCAGAGCTGTCTTTTTCCTCTGTGGTTCAGAGCTGGGTGATTTCAACTTACCGTCCTTACACACACATCGATGCCAGGTCAGCTCTGCCAATTACCTGGTATTTCTGCCCTGTGTAAGGATGGCTTGAGGTTCTTTGTGAAAGGCTCTATATAAATAAATCTCTGCTTGGGTCACCTGTGGCCTGTGATGTTGGGGCCTGTGGAGAATGTGTGAGGTTGTGAGGTTTTATCCGCGGTCCTGCAGAGCTGTGCTTTGAATGCCTGCGTTAGAGTAAGCCTTTCATCCCTCTGGCTGCAGGCGGTTCAGAGGGCCACTGCTGAAATGGAACACTCAGAACACCCAGGATTCTGAAGGCCACTGTAGTCATGGTAACCATACCACTATAATAATTAGGACAGGATGCATTTTCTTGTTTTTTCCATTTTTCCTTCTTCTTGAAGTCATTATTTTAATGAATTTCTTAGCAATACATAAGTAAAGAAAGAAAGAAAGAAATAAACAGTATTGCTGTGAATCAATAATGTTGAAATGGTCAACATTTTGAAGCTCTTCTTAAAAAGTTAAGGCTGTAGAATAAAAGTTTCAGGAACACTTGAACTGCCATAAAACCAGCAGTCAGGTAATAAAAGTCCTGCCATGTGTTTCTTCCCATAAATGCAGCCAGCTTGTTTCATGAATTGGTTCTGCCTCCTGGCTAATTAGTGAATCCAGGTGGGTTGAACAAAATACCGGGGATGATTGTTACTTTATAAACCTGCATAAAGCCAAAGTTATGCTATCATAAGCATGTCATAACCATGACCTAACCATGACATAAACATAACACAACCATGCCATAAACATGACATAACCAGTGGTAATGGCATATTACAGCATGTGACACATTTCATAACTGAGAGTAATGAGGAAGGAGCAACTCCAACCCAAACGCCCACACTAACCCCAACACTAATCCTAACCCCAACCCAAACCCCAACCCCAACACTAACCCAAAAACTAACCATAACCCCAACCCCAACACTAACCCCAACACTAACCATAACCCTAACCCCAACACTAACTCCAAAACTAACCATAACCCCAACCCCAGCACTAACCCCAAAACTAACCATAACCCCAACCCCGACACTAACCCCAAAACTAACCATAATCCCAACCCCGACACTAACCCCAAAACTAACCTTAACCCCAACCCCAACACTAACCCCAAAACTAACCATAACCCCAACACTAACCCCGAAACTAACCATAACCCCAACCTCGACACTAACCCCAAAACTAACCTTAACCCCAACCCCAACACTAACCCCAAAACTAACCATAACCCCAAAACTAACCCCGAAACTAACCATAACCCCAACCCCAACACTAACCCCGAAACTAACCATAACCCCAACCCCAACACTAACCCCAAAACTAACCATAACCCCAACACTAACCCCAACACTAACCATAACCCCAACCCCAACACTAACCCCAACACTAACCATAACCCCAACCCCAACACTAACCCCAAAACTAACCATAACCCCAACCCCAACACTAACCCCAACCCTAACCATAACCCCAACCCCAACACTAACCCCAAAACTAACCATAACCCCAACCCCAACACTAACTATAACCCCAACCCCAACACCAACTCAAGCTGAAGCCCCTTTGATACCTGCTGTGCCTTTATTTCAGGCCCTAATGAATGTAGGGGGGACCTGTGCACCCCTGATTTTAGGGGGGACCTGTGCACCCTGTTTTGAGGGGGGTCCTGTGCACCCCTGATTTTAGGGGGGACCTGTGCACCCCTGTTTTAAGGGGGGACCTGTGCACCCTGATTTTAGGGGGGACCTGTGCACCCCTGATTTTAGGGGGGACCTGTGCACCCCTGATTTTATGGGGTATCTGTGCACACCTGATTTTTAGGGGGACCTGTGCACCCCTGTTTTAAGGGGGGACCTGTGCACCCCTGTTTGGTTTCACATCTCGTGTCTGAGTTTGTTATTTCTGTTTTTTCATGTTAATGTTTTCATAATCTGTTCTGAGTATCAACCTGTTTCTGTTTATCCTGGTTATTGATTTCTGAATGTTTTTGTTCATTGGATAACTTCTGACTTACAAACTTTGCTTGTGACCAAGACCATCCCTTTGCTTGAACTCTGCCTGTCTGGAAAAAAAAACTGCTTGTCTGGACCCAACAGCTGACAGTTTGGTGTGAGCTGCCAGTGATGTATCAGAGCTGAGCCTCTACCCCGAGTCTCTACCCCTGAGTCTGTACCCTGAGTCTCTACCCCTGAGTCTCTACCCCGAGTCTCTACCCCAAGTTTGTACCCTGAGTCTATAACCTGAGTCTTTACCCTGAGTCTCTACCCCAAGTCTGTACCCTGAGCCTCTACCCCAAGTCTCTACCCCAAGTCTGTACCCTGAGTCTCTACCCTGAGTCTCTACCCCAAGTCTGTACCCTGAGTCTCTACCCTGAGTCTGTACCCTGAGTCTCTACCCCTGAGTCTCTACCCCGAGTCTCTGCCCCAAGTTTGTACCCCGAGTCTCTACCCCGAGTCTCTACCCCGAGTCTCTACCCTGAGTCTCTACCCAGAGTCCCTACCTCAAGTCTCTTCCCCGAGTCTCTACCCTGAGTCTCTACCCAGAGTCTCTACCCTGAGTCTCTACCCTGAGTCTCTACCCCAAGTCTGTACCCTGAGTCTCTACCCTGAGTCTCTACCCCAAGTCTGTACCCTGAGTCTCTACCCTGAGTCTATACCCTGAGTCTCTACCCAGAGTCCCTACCTCAAGTCTCTTCCCCGAGTCTCTACCCTGAGTCTCTACCCAGAGTCTCTACCCCGAGTCTCTGCCCCAAGTCTCTACCCTGAGTCTCTACCCCGAGTCTCTACCCTGAGTCTATACCCTGAGTCTCTACCCAGAGTCCCTACCTCAAGTCTCTTCCCCGAGTCTCTACCCTGAGTCTCTACCCAGAGTCTCTACCCTGAGTCTCTACCCTGAGTCTCTACCCCGAGTCTCTAGCCCGAGTCTCTACCTCAGTCTCTACCCTGAGTCTCTACCCTGAGTCTCTACCCAGAGTCCCTACCCTGAGTCTCTACCTCAAGTCTCTACCCTGAGTCTCTACCCGAGTCTCTACCCTGAGTCTGTACCCCGAGTCTGTACCCTGAGTCTCTACCCTGAGTCTCTACCCCGAGTCTCTACCCTGAGTCTCTACCCTGAGTCTCTACCTCAAGTCTCTACCCTGAGTCTCTACCCGAGTCTCTACCCTGAGTCTGTACCCCGAGTCTGTACCCTGAGTCTCTGCCCTGAGTCTCTACCCTGAGTCTCTACCCTGAGTCTCTACCCTGAGTCTCTACCCTGAGTCTCTACCTCAAGTCTCTACCCTGAGTCTCTACCCCGAGTCTCTACCCTGAGTCTCTACCCTGAGTCTCTACCCTGAGTCTCTACCCTGAGTCTCTACCTCAAGTCTCTACCCTGAGTCTCTGCCCTGAGTCTCTACCCTGAGTCTCTACCTCAAGTCTCTACCCTGAGTCTCTACCTCAAGTCTCTACCCTGAGTCTCTACCTCAAGTCTCTACCCTGAGTCTCTACCCTGAGTCTCTACCCTGAGTCTCTACCCCGAGTCTCTGCCCGAGTCTCTACCCTGAGTCTCTACCCTGAGCCTTTACCTCTCTGTACCCCACTGCTGCCGGTGATGTAATAAAACACTGAGGAGACAGAGCTGTCATTCTCTCCTCCGAGACAAAGCAGACATCTGTCAGCACAGGCGAAGGCTTTGATTCTAGCACATGGATTGCAGAACAGAATATAAATGAATATATAATTATGCAGGACTTAGAGCGTACAGACTCCCATATGGCCCATAGAATCAATGTAGAATTATTACAGTATACAGTATAGCTGATGAATTTATGCAAACCTAAACTCTGTCATGATTAGAGCGGGTTAACCATTTCCTCAACGGTAGACGTATGGGAGGCTGAGTGATTTTATGCAATCATTTTCGTTTAGTCTGTTGGTTACAGACCTATGGCAGCGTTATCCAGAGACTGCACTCTTGAAACCATTATGAACACAGCAGAGTGGGAAGGTGATGAAGGTAGATAGATGTTAGCCCATGGTCTGGTTTCCGTTCCAGGAAGGGCTGCCCTTGAATAAGCAGTCGCATTGTCTACTTGTTGTTCCTCGATGTGCAGTCCTCTGATTACTAGAAGAGCGTGAGGCGGAGGGGTATTTGTTGATCTTGGTTGTGTGTCGAAGTCCCCACGCTTTGTTTTCTTATTCTTGCTCAAAGTGCCGAATGCTCAGTAAACAGCTCATATCCCAGGGACAATGTGGGGGAAAGACGGTGAAAAGTGGGTAACATGCTGTTCCAGTGAAATGTTACCAGAGTACACTTATGTTACCAGAGTTCACTCATGTTCAAATGTCTCAAAGATTTCCACCCCTCTTGATTATTTTTTATTGGGCTTACATATAACACACTCACACACATACACTTACACACTCACACACACACTCAAACACACACACATACTCACACACACTCAAACACACACACACTCACACACACACGCACACACACACTCATACACACTCTCTCACTCACACACTCACACGCACACATACACACACACACTCACACACCTTCTCTCACACGCACACACTCACACACACTCAAACACACACACGCACACTCACTCACAGTCTCACACACACACACTCTCTCACACACACACTCCCACACACACACACACACTCACACACGCTCCCACACACACACACTCACACACTCACACACACACTCACACACACACACACATACTCACACACACTCAAACACACACACACACTCACACACAAACACACACACACATACTCCCACATACACACACACATATACACACACTAACACACACATGCACACACACTCAAACACACACGCACACACACACTCATACACACTCTCTCACGTGCACACACTCACACACACTCAAACACACACACGCACACTCACTCACAGGCTCACACACACACACTCTCTCACACACACTCCCACACACACACACACTCACACACGCTCCCACACACACACACTCACACACTCACACACACACACTCACACACTCACACACACACTCACACACAATCTCTAAACACACACATATACTCCTGCAAACATACACACACACTCACACACACACATACACCTGCATACATACACATACACTCACACACACACATTCTCCCGCATTCATACACACATACTCACACACTCTCTCTCAGACACACACACCCACATACATACACACTCACACACACACATACACACACTCTCTCACACACACAGTCTCAAACACACACACTCCCGCATACACACACACTCACACACACTCTTTCTCACACACACACTTACACACACTCAAACACACACATGCACACTCACACACTCTCTCTCACACACACACAGGTGATACCTGCACACGCAGAGGTAGGGATGATGTCATCTAGGTGGGCTGGGTTTATGCAGGTCAGCCCCTCCCCCTGAGGCCAGCTGGATGTTCCTGTGGAAGCAGACCTCCGGTGGAGGACCTCCCATGGGCCCCCTGCTATCCCAGCATTACAGTTCTGGGGAAGCACATTCTTCTTCTTAACCCACAGCTGCTGAGAGTGCTGCAATGATATTTGGCTTCTTTATGGAGAGCATTTTCCACAAAACATATTTTATTTATTTGTGTATTTGTCAGTTTGTTCGGCCAACTGATCTAATCAAAATAAAAAAAGATTTCTAATAAATAATGCAGTTCTTGGTCTTGGCCATATCACATGGCAGTTACCTGTCTGTTAATATTACACAATGTTTCTGGGCTTCGACCTGTTTTACGGATTTACAAAAAAGGATTTACAAACCTTGGATGAGACCCAAGGCAATGCTGCGGGCTATTTGTATCCCAGCATGCAATGCTGCAGATGGCCCTGTCCTGCATGCTCATCCTTATGGGGAAGGCACGCCAGACTCCGTAGGCTGACGAAGTGATCACAGAGCGATCTTCTCTCCGATACATTGGAAAAACTGAACTTGAAGTCTGTCTTCAGCAGGATCTCATAAGGGGGAACAGGGTCAGAGGACCAAACATGACCAAGTTGGGTTATAAAAGTTACCCAAAAGACATGAGATAACCACCGATATTTTCTGGGGGCATCCCTAGAGACAAGGGGTACACCCCAGAGAAAGGGAGTAAATGACTTCCCGGCAATTAACCAACCAATAAAACAACCTATCAAAATGGTCAAGAAGTTTAATTTGAGTCGAGCAACAAAACACACAGCAGGGAAACTCAACCTCATACAGATTATGGTGATGACCAGTAAACCGTAGGTATGCCTATAGCACAAGGGAAACACCTACACAGGCTCCCAACTGTGTTATAGCCTAACTGTGTTCTAGCCCAACTGTGTTCTAGCCCAACTGTTTTATAGCCTACCGGTGTTATAGCCTAACTGTGTTCTAGCCCAACTGTGTTATAGCCTTCCTGTGTTATGGCCTAATGTGTTCTTGCCTAACTGTGTTATAGCCTACCTGTGTTATAGCATAACTGTGTTATAGCCCAACTGTGTTATAGCATAACTGTGTTGTAGCCCAACTGTGTTATAGCCTACCTGTGTTATAGCATAACTGTGTTATAGCCCAACTGTGTTATAGCCTAACTGTGTTCTAGCCTGAGTTATAGCCAAATTGTGTTATAGCCTACCTGTGTTATAGCATAACTGTGCTGTAGCCCAACTGTGTTATAGCCTAACTGTGTTCTAGCCTAACTGCATTATAGCCTACCTGTGTTATAGCATAACTGTGTTGTAGCCCAACTGTGTTATACCCCAACTGTGTTATAGCCTTCCTGTAGTATAGCCTACCTGTGTTATAGCATAACTGTGCTGTAGCCCAACTGTGTGATAGCCTAACTGTGTTCTAGCCCAACTGTGTTATAGCCTAACTGTGTTATAGCATAACTGTGTTATAGCCCAACTGTGTTATAGCCTAACTGTGTTCTAGCCTACCTGTGTTATAGCCTAACTGTGTTATAGGATAACTGTGTTGTAGCCCAACTGTGTTATAGCCTAACTGTGTTATATCCCAACTGTGTTGTAGCCTACCTGTGTTATAGCCTAACTGTGTTATAGCCTACCTGTGTTATAGCATAACTGTGTTATAGCCCAACTGTGTTATAGCCTAACTGTGCTATACCCTAACTGTGTTATACCCTAACTGTGTTCTAGCCTACCTGTATTATAGCCTAACTGTGTTATAGCCTACCTGTGTTCTAGCCTAACTGTGTTATAGCCTACCTGTGTTATAGCCTTCCTGTGGTATAGCCTACATGTGTTATAGCATAACTGTGCTGTAGCCCAACTGTGATATAGCCTAACTGCCTAGCCACCCAGCTCCTAGTCCAGGCGCTCGTCATTTCCCACCTGGATTACTGCAACGCCCTCCTAGCTGGTCTCCCAGCGTGCGCCATCAAGCCCCTCCAGCTGGTCCAGAATGCTGCAGCCCGCCTGATCACCAGTCAGCCCAGGTCGGCTCATGTCACCCCGCTTCTCATTGGCCTCCACTGGCTTCCTATTGCCGCACGCATTCGATTCAAGGCCCTAGTGTTGGCATTTCAGGCTGCTAAGGGGACTGCCCCACATTACATACAATCCCTGATCACTCCCTACTCCCCAGCTAGACCACTCCGGTCTGCCAGCTCTGGTCGCCTTACGGTTCCCTCTCTACGGGCACCTGGCGGTCGAGCTGCACGTTCACGCCTGTTTTCCGTTCTGGTTCCTCAGCGGTGGAATGACTTGCCTACCGCTGTCAGGACAGCAGAATCCCTCCCCCTATTTCGACGCAGAAAAAATTGCACTTACGATGACGACTATATGTTTAGGACAGCAGTCCAGGTGTATTTTCCTAGTTCTGGATGTGATGCTTTGACTTGTGGTAGAACCTATGCACTTGTAAGTCGCTTTGGATTAAAAGCGTCTGCCAAATGACTAAAATGTAAATGTAAACTGCGTTATAGCATAACTGTGTTGTAGCCCAACTGTGTTATAGCCTTCCTGTGTTATGGCCTAATGTGTTCTTGCCTAACTGTGTTATAGCCTACCTGTGTTATAGCATAACTGTGTTATAGCCCAACTGTGTTATAGCATAACTGTGTTGTAGCCCAACTGTGTTATAGCCTAACTGTGTTATAGCATAACTGTGTTATAGCAGCCCAACTGTGTTATAGCCTAACTGTGTTCTAGCCTACCTGTGTTATAGCATAACTGTGTTATAGCCCAACTGTGTTATAGCCTAACTGTGTTCTAGCCTACGTGTGTTATAGCCTAACTGTGTTGTAGCCCAACTGTGTTATAGCCTAACTGTGTTCTAGCCTACCTGTGTTATAGCCTAACTGTGTTATAGCATAACTGTGTTATAGCCCAACTGTGTTATAGCCTAACTGTGTTCTAGCCTACGTGTGTTATAGCCTAACTGTGTTGTAGCCCAACTGTGTTATAGCCCAACTGTGTTGTAGCCTACCTGTCTTATAGCCTAACTGTGTTATAGCATAACTGTGTTATAGGCTACCTGTGTTATAGCCCAACTGTGTTATAGCCTAACTGTGCTATAACCTAACTGTGTTATAGCCTAACTGTGTTATACCCTAACTG